>NW_008356473.1:4780508-4838267 GCF_000622305.1 Nannospalax galili | reverse complement strand
TTTTTTTTTTTTTTTTTTTTTTTTTTTAAACTATACTATTAGCACAAACTTGATAATAAATGATAACTTGACCTGGGCCTCACTACTGTCTCAATGTCTTTGTGTATCTGGCTGCTATAACAAAATACATGAGACAGAGTAGGTTATAAATAAAAGAATGTATCGCTCAGAGTTCTGGAGGCTGAGAGACCCAAGGTTAAGTTCCCAGGCAGGTTGGTGTCTGGGGAGAGGTCTTCTGAACACACGTTTGTTTTCATTGTGTCCTCCCAATGTTTCTTTTACAGGGGCATGAATTCCATTCACTAGGACTCTACCCTCAAGGCCTTTTTCTCTTATGGGCTTTAACTCTTCTTCCTGTTATCACTGTCACAATGAAGGACACATCTCAGGGACACACATATTCCAACATTGAGGGCACAGGAAGATTGACAGGGACTGGTACAAATTCTACCCTGTTTAAAGAGATAGCTACCACTCAATTTCAGCCAATTGTTACCATGAGGGAATTTGAAGACAAATCAGAAATCTGAATTTTAATGTAAAAGCCTACCTGTTGACTATTAATTAAAAAATTGAAAACAACAAAAAAATATAGGTTTACATTTTCTTTTGGTCTTTTGTGTGAACTCTCTTGACCGATCCAACTGCTGGGGCCACCCAACACATATATTTTACTTGGAAAACCCATACTCATCCTTTAACGTGTTGACATACCAATGACACCCATAAGTATACACACTTATTTGTTGCCAAGTAAAAAAACTGTAAAGAGCTACTTCTGGCAATAATGCTACTCAACCTCTACCTTCAGCTCTTGACTATATCAAGTTTTCCTGAAAGGTATTTCCATAATAGGGGCAATACAGTGAATCAGTCTGTCCTCAGTAGCACTTATTTCACTGTATTATAATTGCCAATAATTATGTCTTTCCCGTACGTCCATATTACTGTAGCTGGTGAAGCCTCTGGATGACTTTAAGTGTTCAGAACTGGTCTATACTTGCATGACATTTATGGATTCATTATTTACTTATTTTGTCTATGAATTCAGTACCAAGCATGGTTCCTGGCACATCTGTAAGTGATGGTTGTGCTCTCCCACATGCAGAGCTGTGAGCACTGCATCTTCTCTGCTATCCTGGGAACCAGTTCATTTACTGGTAAGATTCTGCCCCTCGACCTTTTCCTTTTCTTAATCTCTAGGCTTTGCTCAGCCACCACTGAGCTCTGTTCTCACCATAAATGTGAGGTGTGTGTGTGTGTGTGTGTGTGTGTGTGTGTGTGTAGGGGTATGGAATCTTGCTTGCCTTTTGTATAAAAGACCAGAGTCGGAGTTAAAAGCAGATCCCTTGGGCAGAATCATGCGTGTTTTGACATTCTGTATAAAACCATTCAATGCCTCTCTCTCTCCTATCCAATTCTGTTTGTCCGCTCTGTACTCATGACTGTCTGGCCCCACTGGCCCCGTAGACACTCCTCAGAATTCAGTGAAATGCGCCAAACACTTTTGATAAATAAAGGCGATGTACTCAGAGAGACAGTTCATTACAATGACAACTTCAGGTAAGATCTTGGTATTACTCAAAGCCAGTTCCTCAGAGTAAATATTCTATTGTATTTGTTCAGAGGCCAAGTTTTTTTTTTCTTTCTTTTAAAATCTGTCTTTGATTCATCTGTTTAATTTCTGATATTCTATATGAAGTCTGAGAGGTGTTTTAGGCACATGTTAAGGGAGAAGATAGGTTGTATTTGTATGTGTGTGTGGGTGTGGGTGTATGTGTGTGTACATGTGCATGCAAGAACCCACACATGGAGTATGGGTTAAATAAGGAGGTGTGTGAACTCTTAGGGCAGAGGTGAATATGCAGATCACAGGATATGTGCTTGCTGCCATTGACCGGTAGTGTTCAGCAGACAGTGAGGGGACTAGGCTTAGGCTGCTCCTAGGCTGACAGTGGTGATGGTGGTGAAGGTGGCAATGTGATGGACAGGAGCTGCTGGGGCAGCTGCTGTGTCTCTCAAGCTCATTCTGTTTCTCTCCATGGAACCCCTCCTCTTCCTTTCTCTCAGTCCTGGAGCCTTTTATCTATTCCAGTGGCAGCAACAAAGCCTGGTCTCAGCCTTTCTGTTTTATACCTGGACCAGTGGGTGTTGAACTTGCTGTTTAAGAATATATCCTCTTGTATTCTGATTCTTCAGTGTCTCCTTTATCTCCAAGCAGGAGGGAATGCACATCTAGTGTCTGGGCAGAAGGGGATGTTCTCAGAGTAACAGTGAAGGAATCCCATGACAGAAGATATGAAGGAAAAACAGACCAATGGCTTATCTTATGCCCACAGGTACATGTCCTGTTATACTTGCTTGTAAATATGTTCAGAATTTTGATGGGATAACATCTTTAGGGAGTAGACTTCTTAAAAACTTAGGCATATAAATTAAATTGACCTTAAAACATATGGATGAGGGGCTGGAGAGATGGCTCAGCAGTTAAGAGCACTGGTTGCTCTTACGGAAGACCCAGGTTTGGTTTCCAGACCCCACATGGTGTCTAACAACCTCCTGTAACTCCAGTTCCAGGGGATCCGATGCCCTCTTCTGACCTCTGCTGGCATTGCATGACATTGGTGCACTTGCATACATGCAAGGTGATACATTCATACCCATACGATTAAAAAAATAATAAATAAAATATTAAAAAATATGGATGAGAGCTTGCATCACCCTGAGTCTGCAAAGTGGTTTTATAGTTGATATGACCTTCATACCCAGCCTGTGAAACAGGAAGGGAGCACAGTAAAAGCTCAGAGAGGCTAAGTGACATCCACAGAGCTGCAAAGTGAGTAGTGACACAGGGATAAAACAGAGCCCCCTTTTAGGGTTCTTAGTCTCATTCATAAAAACATTTATGGATGAGCTCAAACAGAATCTTTAGGGCAATTTTTATTAGACTTTGAGGGAAAATTCTTGGGGCAGGTAAGCCATAAATCTCAGCAGCTACCTTAAGGAGGAGAATGGAGGGGCGAAGGAAAAAAACCATGAAGCCATGCAGGTGTAGATCCTGCATGGAGGTCAGACAGACACATGACAGTCTGGCAAGCATATGGCAGAGAGGGGAAGGGAGCCTTAGAGCAAAGGTAAAGAAGCCCATAACGTTGGGGCAGCCCAAAGCGTTACAGAAAGCACAGGAAAGAGATACAAGGAAGCAAAGCAGAGGTTATGCTTTTCTGAGAAACTCAGAAAAGCGAGCGGACTTAAACAGAGCTCCTGTCTAGGGCCAGGTCCGCAAGCACTGCACTAGGGGGTGGAGATTCTGGGGAGGAAAGGTTCATCTCATGAGTGCACTAAGTGTTCCGTCCATCTCTTTAGCATGACTTAAGGTGAACCTGCCTTCCTAGGGGTGGTTCTGTGACCAGGTGATTAGCCCAGTGATACTGGGTAGTTGGGGTCTTTATCTAGACCAGAGATTTTTTATCCTCTTGACCAGATTTTTCTTAAGGGACTTTTTTTTTTTTTTTTTTTTTTGGTTCTGTAATAAGAGGATCAAGGCCTTTAGTACATAGGCCTTTAGGATACAGGGCCTTTAGGATGCGGGCCTTTTGTATAGAGGCCTTTAAGATACAGGTCTTAAGGATGCAGGGCTTTTACTAGACAGGTCTCTGGTATACAGTTTTTTAGGATGCAGATCTTTGGACTCTAGTCCAAGTCTCAGTCTGCTTTCCTGAGGTTGCTTTTCCTTGATATGGAAAGGCTAATCTGTCACTGAGGAGGCTCTGCCCAGGTAGTATCCACTAGGTCAGGATGGCACCTGACATACCATTCTATATTCTATAGACATTGAGTTTTAGCCAGAGGAGCTGTTATCCCTGACCTTTGATGAGGAGGACCTCTCAGCCTCTATCCCTACCATGGCATACAGGACTGCAGAAGCCTCTAACCTCATGCTTAGGTAAGTGTTTGGTTAGTTGATTGGTCTGCATATCAACTATGGAAAAGAGCTGTGGAGTTGGCTGTCTGGGGAGAATGAAGAGGAATGGGGAAGGACGAACCAGGCTCGCTGCTTGCAGGTGACAGCTGTGTACGGGGGGTAGAGGTGCTTTCGTGGTGTTGTGGGAGAACAGGGGTGATACTATTAACCAAAACCATGGTCAGAGAACATTCTCTTGGTGAGCTAAGATGTTGCTCAGGCGAATGTGAAGGAAGGTTGTCCCAGAACAGGGGTCAGCTTGAAGAAAATACTGGAAGCTTGGGAGTCAGTACGCATGTTGATGTGACTAGTGTGGAGTTTAAAGGAGTTGAAGAGAGAGAAATACTGTGGAGATGATGGAGGTCTGATCCCGAGGGTCTGAAAGCATAGATTTACATGCTGGGGAGTGTGTGTGTGTGTGTGTGTGTGTGTGTGTGTGTGGGTGTGTGTGTATGTGTGTGTGTATACTGAGAGATGGGTAATAAAGGGGGAAACAGCAATTAAGAAATTCTCCTTGCTTGTTGCATAGAGGATGAGTTAGAAGACAACGAATTTGAGATTATAGCATTGGTCAGTAGGTGAAACGGGGAGAAAGAGCGCCCCCTAGAGGGTTCTTAGTCTCATTCATAAAAGAATTTAAGAATGGACCCAAATGGAAGCTTTAGAATAATTTTATTAGAATTTTAAGGAAAATCCTCAGGGCAGGTGAGCTGGTAATCTCGCTAGCTGCCTTGAGGAGTAGAATGGAAGGAAGAAGGAAAGAAATTCATGAAGCCATGTGGGTTTAGAGCCTGCATGGAGGTCAGGCACATGGCTGACTAGTGGCTGGGACAAGGAAGCTTAGAGAAAAAGTAAAGAAATACAAGATGCTAGGGTAGCCCAAAGCATTAGAGGAAGCATGCTTAGAAAAGGGATATGAAGAAGAAAAGGAGAGATTACACTTTTCTGAAGAATTCAGCAAAGCATGCAGATTTATAGAACCTACATGTCTGTGGCTGGGTCTAGAAGCTCTCCTGTCAGACTAGAGATTTCATAGTCTTTACCAGTTAAACTTATAGGGCTATTTGCTACTCTAACAATGAAGATCTAGACCCAAGCTCCATGAGAGCTGGGGGAGGACCCTTGTCTCAGGAACTTAAAGGATCCATTGGTAGGTGCTTAGGAGTGAAAACTTCTACTGGTAGACAAAGAGTGGATTGGGCGATACTTAGGAAGGGAAAATCCTAGGCTTAGCATCCCAGTCCTGTGCAAGTAGAGCGAAGCCCTAGGGGAGCGGGAGATGAATCTGCTTGGCCAGGTTCATCAGAAGGTCAATGGTGGTTTTAATGGACAGGAGTGAACAGTGATTCAGTGTCTCAGAGATACTTCTAGTGATACAGGGCGCAAACGTGGTCCCCTTACTCTACTTCATAAAAGGAATTAAGAATGGACTCAAATGAAAGCTCTAGGACAATTCTTTAAGAATTTAAAGAAAAATCCCCAGGGCAGGAAAGCTGTAAATCTCATCAGCCGCCTGGAGAAGAATGGAGGAGAGAAGGAAAAAAGCCGTAAAGTCATGTCTGTTTAGAGCCCACATGGAAGTCAGAGTCATGGCAGACTGGCAGCCATGTGGTGGAGAAGGGAAGGGACCTTTAGAGAAAAAGTTAGAAAGCCCAAAATGTTGGGGCAGCCCAAAGCATTAGGGAAGGCATGCTTAGAAAAGAGATATAAATAAGAAAAGGAAAGTTTATATTTTCTGAAGAATTCAGAAAAGCCTGCACACTGATGGAGAACCACAGGCCTGTGACCCCATCCAGAAGCACTAACCTAGGGACCAGGGAATACTTAATGTACTAAGTATTCTGCCCATCTGTTTAGCATAACCTAACGTGAACCCACCTTCCTAAGGGTGGATCTGTGACGAGGTGATCTGGAGAAACTGGAAAGTTCCGGTTCCACCTGGGTCAGAGATTATAATTCTCTTCACCAGTTATAAGGGGGATTTTTTGCACTGTAACACTAGCCTTAAGTGAATTCTCCTAGGGCAGCTCTTGCTGTTTTCTAGTCTCTACTTGGATCAACCCCTGATCGGGAGGAGAATGAATTTATGTTGATGTAGTGGAGGGGTTTGCATCTGTGCCCAAGCTTAAGGACTGCTGAGGCAATGTTGGGGGGGTGGGGAGATGCTTGCCATGCAGCTGAGATTAAAATCAAGAATTAAAAAATAATGCCCTTGCCAGACCTGTCAGGGGACAAGAGGAATAACTTCAAATCAAAGTTGATCTGGATCTGAAATAGATTTAAACCAGCTCCCTGAAGCCTGGGCAGGTTTTTTTTTTTTTTTTTTTTTTTTTATCAAAACCTGTGTTTCAGGTTCCTTTTGTTAAAGAAATGCCCGTCCTTGATGGAACACCAAAACCTCATTAAATTGCAAACACTGGACTATAAAAGATGGAGAATGAGCAATTCCACTTAAATTGTAGCTCTCCATGCTCACCACAGAAGGACAAGGAGTTCTAAAGGTCAGTGCTACACATGGCATGGTATTTTTTCCTTCTAACACTAAACAGGTTTGGAAAGTGGACTCCGTGTGTGTGTGTGTGTGTGTGTGTGTGTGTGTTGAGAGAGAGAGAGAGAGAGAGAGAGAGAGAGAGAGAGAGAGAGATTGAACCAGTTTCCCAGAGTGAAAATTTTTTCCTTCTGCAGAAAGTGTACACACACACACACACACACACACACACACACAGAGCGAGAGCGAGAGCGAGAGCGAGAGAGAGAGAGAGCAAGCGAGAGAGAGAGAGAAACAGAAAGCTGCTAACTAGTTGTCTAGCTATTTGTGGACATTTCTTTTCATCTTGTCATATCTTTTGTGCTGTTTGAAATGTTTGGAGCTTAAGAGTGGAGGAACACTCAGTGGAGTCCAAACTTTCACTAAAAGAAAGAGGGAGGTAGCAAAGTTCTGACAAGTGTGTGTTTAAGATGTTAGGGCCAAATGCTGCCCAAATACCAAGCAGAGGAGTGATTTATTTTTAGCTAAATGAAGCAAATATGCCACACTTCTATTAAAAATAGTTGAGAAGATAACTCAGAGGAAACTAACCTTTTTTGTGTGTGAAGAGGCTGTGGAGAGACACAAACGGACTTTAAGAAGGGGCCTCCTTCCCAGGCTTGGCCAGAGTTCTTTTGTGCCAGTCCATTGGAATGCTAATTTCTGCACCATTGTCCTGCAGAAGCCACTCAGCTTTCTCGCCCTGGAAGCCCTTTCTCACTCTCTTGTCTTTGGTGGTCCTCACCAGCTGCTTCTATTAGCTTAGAGCCTCAGGAGGTTCTGTTTCCCTGGATGTTGTTTTACCAGACTTCGTTTTGATTGGATCGATCCCCCTATTTGATTTTCATTCCTCCTTGCATTCTTCAACAGGGGTTAGACCACCAGATTATGGCTTCCTTGTCCAAATTAGAAACTCAAAGTGGACTGTCACAAGGATCCTGTGGTTCTTCTGCCTTTGACATCCATTTTGGACCGAATGGAGATTGAAATCTTAGCAGGAGAATCTCTTTAGGGACTCTGATGTTTTTTCCTTTAAAAGGAACCAAGTTCTGAGTTAAAATAAATACCTAGACTTCAGATGAGGCATCAGAGAATCAACCGAGGACCCAAGTCTTTGTTTCTCTGGCTGGCTGTGTGCACCGTAATTAGGGGAAAAGAGGCAAGGGAATTCAGCCACTCGGTTTTCTTTTCAAACTGGATATTAAACATAATGCTCAGAAAGTGCATTTGAAAGACTTCTCTGGGTGCCTATGGTACAGTGTGGCAGTGACAGATGGGAAGAAGCCGGAGATGCAGGTGGGCTCTGCTTGATCAAGTCCTTAAATACCAACAGTGTGTGGTTTGCACATCTCTGGTCCTGAAGGCTTTTTACCTGGCATTACAGCGGCTATGCGCTACTGTTTGATGCATCAGGAACAGCTGGTATAGGGTTACAAGGTAGCATGGGCAGAAGACCCTGAGCAAGAGTTAGCCAGTCTGGCTTCTGCAGCATCTCCTCTGAGGACCTCTGTTTTCTTATCTGTAGGGAGAACCCTTGTTCCAGTAGCTTTGGCCATTAGAGAAGGTGGAGGTCTAGCATTCCAAGCCACCCAAAACATAAAAACTTAATACAGTTGGTCAGGTCAGTCACCTGACTAAGGGACCACTCCTCAAGAAGTCAAGACCCCTCTTGGAAAGCCAATCCACTCTAGGCTTGCTAAAGAGTTAGGAGGAATAATTATCCCTTTAATGAGATAATGTGCTTTTCCTTCCCAGCATTCCCACCCCCTAGAGCTGCCCTGAGATTCTGTTGGGTTGACCGTCTTTTCTGAGGTCTGTCTTCCTTTTTCTTCTCTTCTGTCTCTTTCAGGCCAGTTGGTTGGTGGAAGGCATGACTGACTCTTGCTACCCTCCTTTTATGGAGTGTCCATAGTTGAGTTTGTTTGTGGCGATCAGAGCAAGCAGGTGAATCTAAGCTTGAGAAGAAGGCATCTGTCCACAGCTTGCCAGTCTAGCTTGTCAGGTGGAGGACAAATCCATACAACAGAATCTATAATAAATGCCTCTCTAACACTCACCCTCTGTGGTCTATGAAATTCGTTCTTTAAATTCAAGAGAAAAGAACCCAAAAGCTACTGGTTCAGGGCAGCTTTGGTGGCTGAGTTTTCAGAACCCCAGCTCCTCAAGTTCTCAAAGATACTCCAATATTCCTGTATCATCTTGTCCTAAACCACAGGTTTCCCCAGGGAACATTGGGTTCTAGGAAGTGCTGACCCTGTTTAATAAACCTCACTTTTCTGTTACTGTCTCTTATAAAGTTCAGTTATTTGCTTTGATTATATTTATCAGCTTTTATAAACATGCCATTTGTATAAGGCTTGTTGGTGAATGCATGTTTCTTTTACTTGCCTGTCATTTTATTAGCCACCATTTACCTAGTGCCTGGCATGTAGCTTGACTTGAAGAAGTACTCCTATTTGTTGATTGAATTCAAGGTCTTATCTATCACCCCGAATGAACTTTGGTAAATGTATTTATGACCCAGTCTCCATTATTGCACACTTCAGGCTAAGACAGTGGGGGTGCAGTAGAGGTAACTATCTCTGCAAGAGATGATGTCAACTCTCTGAACCTGGAAGAAGGTTTGAAGTCCATGTGGGCATTTAGGCTTCTTATTCCTTCACCTGATTTATATATGATGCTGAGGAATCTTCAAAACACTACAGGTTAAAATGATGTAGCTTTGTCTTTCCATGACGAAAACAAGACCATAAAGAGTTTTCTCAAGATGTCAAGATCTGTCCATTTAGAGCATAATTTTCTGCTTGACTTGGGGTTTAGAATTACAGGGCTAAGTTTTACTCCATGGGTAGTTAATCTTGGTTGTAGACTTAATTGGGTCTGGGATCAACTAATAGACAAGCCATTGGGTGCACTTGTGAGGAATTTTCCTGATCAGTTTATTGAAGTAGGAAGACCCACTCTAAAGGCAGGCAGTGCCTTCCTATGGAGCCCAGATAAAAGGAAGCCTGAGAGAGAAGATTTGCCTTCACATTGCCCTGCCAAGTTCTTCTACTCTCTTGGCATCTTACTGCTGCTGCTGTTCTTTGCGACATCAGAACCCAACGTCTTCAGCCATCTCCATGTCAGCTAGAGACCTGACCCGTGGCTCTCCAGGAATCCTCCAGTCCTCCAGCAACAGACTGATGGACTGAGAAGCTATGGGGTTCTTAGCCTCCTAGTATGAGACAGTCAGGTCTAGGTCTGAGCTACCTAGACCATGTAATCCAATGTACTATATCCCCTTTTAATATAAAGTCATTCTGTTAGCTCTATTCCTCTAGAGACCCTTGATCAACATAACTCCCAAGTCTACCATCAAGTCATCATGATTTTGACCAAGGAAGTTAACCTCAGTTCTTCATAGTTCCTAGTCTAAAACCTCTTCTGATAATGACTATAACTGTTAGTCTTCTGCAAACCGTCTCTAGACCAGATTTTTCTGAAATAGCTTCTTATCCCATGGGTTTGGGTCATTTTACCTTATGTGAACTCTCAACACATCTGGGCTTTCTGCTTTTTGTTCCGAGTCCGAAGTTTGGCGCTTTAGTTGCCTAAACTGAGGGTATGATCTGGTTGGAGCAAGGATGGGCAGGGCTATTCTTCCCTTGTCTTAGATGGAGGTCCACCATCCCAGATGAGAGAAGCACTATCTTTCACAGTGATAAAATGGGAATTTGAGTCCAGCTCATCGTCAGCTAATTCCCAACCTCCTTAATTCTTAAAGTTAAAATTTTTGTGTCATCCTGGTCAGCCTAGTGATACAGCGTCAAACTTTTAGTTGTTTTCCTATTGATTTTGAATTTATTTTATGGTATCCTGGTGAAATTTCAGGAAAAAATATGGTCTAAGCCACTCAATTGTATTATTCTCTCACTTTGCCAGTTACGTTTGTGGGAGCATCCTCAGGGTAGGATCACTTAGCATCCCTCTTACTGCCTGGTCACACCTCTTCACTTCCCAGGATTCCCAGGTGATGGTTAATCCTACCTTAATGGGATTTAGGGTCATCATGGGAACAAAGCTCTGCACATATCTGTGAGGTCAATTGAGTTAATTGAGGTAGGAAGACTCACTCTAAATATTGATAGCACTACTCCATGGACTGGTGTCCTGGACTGCATAAAAAGGCGAAAGCAAGTTATGTGTTACTTTTCTGTTGCTATGATAAAACACCACGACCAAAAGCAACTTACAGAATAAAGAGTTTAGTTTGGCTTACACTGCCAGAGGGAGAGTCCATAATGGGGAAGGCATGGCAGCAGGTGACCAGGCAGGAAACTGGCTGATCACATTTTATCCACACACAGAAAGAGAACAGGAAGTGGAGTGAGGCTATAAACCCCCAAAGCCCACCCCCAGTGATGTACCTCATCTATCAAAGCTGCACCTCCTAAAGACTCCATCACTTCTCCAAACAGCACCACCAGTTGGAGACCAAGTGTTCAAATACCTGAACCTATAGGGATCATTTCTCATTGAAATCACCACACAAACTGAGTGCCAGCACTCAGCTTTCCCTGCTTCCTGACTGCATATACAATGTGACCAGCTGCTTCAAGCCTTTGCTACTATGCCCTCCCTTCACTGATGAACTATATATTAAAATTGTGAGCCCAAACAAACCCTTCCTTTCACAAGTTGCTTTTATAAGGTCGTTTTTCACACTGAGACAAGTCACTAATATGTGTGCCATGTAAGTGACTATTAAGAGGAGACCTCTGTGCTCATTCATTCAATGATTGGAGAACCTTCTCAGAGTGGAGTTACATATATGAGGGAACAAATGAAGCAATATTTTTCTCCATCCCAGCTACTGTTTATGTCTTTAGGTTGAACTGTTTGCTTCAGGTCATTTCACATCTTGTTTTGTCATCTGTGTTCAATATTGTTGGTTTCTAATGTCTTGGTTGTTATTTGCTTGCTCAGTTCTTCAGCATAACCATATGGCAGGCTCTCTGCAATTTTCTCACTGGTGTGACCCAGACTTTTTCTCTGGTCTTGAAAGAAATACCCTCCTCAGCTTGCTCAGAGCCTGGAGCCTGTTGCCTTCAGTAAAGTGCCACTCAAGCCTGCCTTGAAATGCTAGGTTTTGCTGGGTTTCAGCCGTACAAGGTGAAACTGGACAGCTCATGTCCAACCAAGTGTGATACCTGATATCACAGTGTGTTGTGGTTTACAGCAGAACTCCCTCCAGGGCTGGGAATAAAAAGAACATGTTGTACCTTAGTGGGCAGGGGAGCTGACAGATTTTCATATGTTGAACCAAGTCAGATGCTGAGAATGTGAAGAAGAAGCTGGACTCCAGAAAGAAGCCAAGCCAGAAGTCTCCCAAAGTCGATGAGTGATGATGGTGAGGAGAAGGAAAAGAACAGTAACAGTAGTAATAATGACAAGCACTTACAACTCTATATAGTGGACTGAACACTGTTTTAAACATTTAGCATGTGTTAATAACTTTAATCCACATAGGGATATAGCCCCATTTTAATGATGGCAGCAATGACAGGCCAGGAGATAGGAATGGCTAGGCAGTTTAGGAGTAGGGATCCTTGAAAGCTCTGCAGATTCAGGGAGGTCCAGAATGTCAGAAGGGAGCTCTGGTTTCTTATCTCCTCCTTAATAAGCATCCCTGCCTGGAGTCTACGCATAGGGGTATGGCTCAAACTCCAGTCTAGCCACTAATCCCTGATGGTGAATTGTTACTGTCCTCCCCTGGAGCCAGCTGGAGGGGGACACAGGGGCCCTGCCGAAATGGGGGTGAAAGGCACGGAGTCATGACACAGACACTGGGAGTTGGATGAAAGCAAGCAGAGAGCAAGCTGCTGCAGACTCATTTATTCTGGGAAGCGGTTGGGGTTATAAGGGGTTGGCTAGCCAATCATGGTTTCCCACGCCGCCTTACGATATCCAATGGCAGTCTGTCCTGGGCAGATCATTTCTCAGCAGGTTGTCATTGTCACACCTGACTGTGCTGGGCCGTCACATATGCGGAAGCCCTTTCCCCATTTCTTATGGCAGGCGGCCTGAGCTGGGCCCAGTTCTTTGTTATGCCATACAGTGAATAGCTTAGTAACCAGAGCTCTGGATTTTCATGGTCCAAATGGGTTATTTCTTCCAATTTTAGCCTGTCTCCTAAATGATGTTAGGGTTACCTCTTCAGAAGGGAGATATATGTTACAGTACTTTTGGAGGATATCAGGGCTCTGTTTGAGGTACATTAAGGGCTTGGACAAAAGAATGGAGTTTACTTCTGGTCCTAGGTGGAGGCATGACATACCATTATCTCTTGCCTTAAGAGTTAATTCAGCTCAGCCTTCCAATCATCTGGTTAGTCACCTGGCCAACAGACTACCACTTAGGAATGTTGAGTCACCTAAGGCCAGGCTAAAGATTTGGAAAGAATAATTATCCTCTTAATGAAATAGTCCCCTTTCTTCCCAGATAGCCACCCTGGGTGCAGTCACAGAACTGTCATGTATCTCTGTTAACTCTGCACACTTGTCTGAGTCCTAACTCAGAAAAGCATCTTGTTTCCTCTTCCTTCTTCTATTTCTTTCTTTTGGAGACTGGCCAAAGTCCAGGAAGGTTTTCTCTGACACTTTGGGCTTCCTCACTCTTTCTCTGAAGCTTCTCCCATCTTTCCATATGGCTACTTGCTGGACCTCTGTCAATGAACATGTTAGCCTAAGTCACAAGGCATGGCCTTCTCTCTTTCCATTTACCAACTCCCCTCTGGAAGCTGCAGAGATTTCCATCGTGCTTGCCCTGTTATTTTTCTTTTAACTGCTGATAAAATTGTTCTCAAGCTTTCTTCTGAATCTGTTCTTAAACTATTTTATTAGCAAGACTAAGAGTCCAAAGAGGGGACCCCAATTTCTCTTGTAACATGTGGCAGCCCAGATGGGACTCCCTAGTATTTTTAGTAGCAATAATGAGGAATCAAGAGGTTTAACAAACAGAAGTCACTGCTTAGGGAGGTTGAGGCTTATGACTCAATTGGATGTCCAGGTCCATTGTAGGGAATCAGGCTCTGTTATTAGACAGATAAATTGAAGTTGCTTAATTATCCTTCTACTAGGGATGGGCAGATGAGGACTTGGAGCCTCTAGTTGGGTTGCTAAGATAGGATTAAGAGGTGTATCTTGGGCTGGAAAGATGGCTTAGTGGTTAAGATCATCGGCTGCTCTTGCAGAGGACCCAGGTACGATTCCCAGCACCCACATGGTAGCTAACCACTGTCTATAACTCCAGTTCCAGGGGATCCAGTGCCCTCTTCTGACCAACTTGGGCATTGCAGGACACCGGAGCACTTACAGAGATGCAGGCAATGCACTTACACACACACACACACACACACACACATACACACACATGCACACACACAGACTTACACATGAGTTGGATCTTGAATGGCAACTTCAGTGACGCATTCTAGTGAGTTTAGGTGGCTGGCATTTGCGAATAAAATTGTGTCAGCATTTTTCTCCATCTTCATTTTGCTGTGAAACTTTCCACTTTCCTCCACTTTCTTCTCTAAGGCTGGGGCCACCTAATGATAATCTGTGTTCTCTGAACCTTGAAAGATTTGTAATAGCACTATCTAAATTCTTTGAATTTGTGTATTTTGTTAAGGAGAATTTATATAAATGTGGTGATTGTTCCATCTGTATGTTGAGAAGGGCAAAGGTTCAAACAGAATCTACAGAATTATAATGTTATTTCATTTGCATTCTTCAGAAAATCCTCTGATTTAGTCTGGAACTTTTGCAGGGGTTTTGTAAGGTGCACCCAATTTACTATAAGATGCTAAGTCCCCAGAAGCAGCTCAGATTATGACTGATAGATGGAATGCCCCATTGCAGAAAACGCGAAATCCTCTGAAACTGATGTTGACCTTATTTGCCTCTGAGACCGTTACTAACCTTATTGATCAATCACACCCAGATTTGCCACTCCTGGAACTCAGGGGGAACTGTTTGAGATAGCCTGTTGCTCAAGGTAGCCTGTCCTGCTTGAGCAAGTGGCTCCAGGAGAATTAGACATGTAGACCCTGCAGTTGCATCTATTTCCTCATGACCTAGCCCCTATATGATCTCTAACTGTCCCCAATCACAGTACAGTTGCTTCCATCCCATGGGAAGGCTGCTGTCACTCACTATTTGAATAAACGCAGTTTTGTTCTGTTGCAGGTCTGGCACTGGTCTATTTTCCTGACTCTGCTTTCCTTCCTGCTCTCTAAATTCTAATGACAACTGAGGACAGACACTTCTGCACTGAGAGCTCCGTCCTCTCATTGTTCTTCTTTGTCTCCTCAAAATAAATCCTTCACTTGTCATGCTTGACTAGCTCTGATGTTGAGCAAAGACTATGGGGGGGGGGAGAGTAACTTTGTGGTGTGTTGTGGTAGGGAATGGGAGTTAGATGGCTTTGCTTTATCTATTCCTTAGAACCTGGAACAGACTTTGCCATGCTCTATTAAGGTTAATGAAGGAGAATCCAAAAGCCGAGAGGCTTTTGGAGGAGTCTATGGGTGAGGCTAGTCTTTGCTCTTTGTCTTACCCTGGAAGACCCAGGAGGACATCACTTCAGATAGAGATGTTTGTAGTAGAAAGGGTAGAGATGCAAACACTAGCTGATATTGTCTTCTTCACTGAGCGATGAACGTCACCGCTGGTCATGCTGTGTTATCTTAAGCCTCTTGGGGAATAAGGACCATGCTTTGTGATGCTTGGGACCTTCCAAACTTCAACTATATCTTGATTTGTTTTGGAGGGTGGGATTCCTCTTCACATGAAACATGAGTGAGATGCAGTGATTTTTAAAAAGTTTATCTGAGACTAAGTATATGTGGATGAGTAAAATGTAATCTAACACTGAGCACATAATAGCTGCTTGTTATGTATTTGCTGAGTAAAAACCCTTTTCCTGACTGTGTGTTGAATTACAAAATCAAAGTGAAAAAAAGAGCTATCTTTTATAAACAGCATATCAACCTTCAGCAGGCAATGGGGAGTACTAAGTCCAGGTAGCAGACAAACCACAGTTTCAGAAACTGGGCTCCTGGCCTGGAGGACACCTGGTGTGAACGAGGATGCTTGGTATGCATGTGGAAGAACTACCCAAGAGTATTTGGACCAACACACCAGGGAAAGTAGATTCACAAAGATGCTGTCTACTTCACTTTCTGGCATTCCTAGTTGAACTACAAATTCTTCCTCACATGTCAGGAGCGTAAGCCAAATCCATAAAATGTTCTCAGTTCCAGAGCCTACAATTATTTTATTTTCTGATCTCCCCAAATTCTTTCTTTTTAAAAAATATTTTATTTATTATTTTTATTTTATGTATATGGGTGTTATGCCTGCATGTAGGTAAGTGTACCTGTGTCATGAAATGCCCACGGAAGACAGAAGAGGCTGTCGGATCCCCTGGAACTGGAATTATGGACAGTTGTTAACTACCATGTGGGTGTTGGGATTTGAACCCAGGTCTTCTGCAGGAACAGCCAGTGTTCTTAACCACTGAGCCATCTCTCTAGCTGCCCCACCCCCAAATTCTTTCTTAAGCTCTGTAATTGGTGGATATTGGCCTGAATTGTACCTTCAAGAAAACACCCTTGTCATGTTTAAGAGGCTCAGGTGTGGAGATGAACATACCTGTCTTTGAATCTAGTGTGGTGTGACTTTGAGCAAGTTTTTATGTGTGAGACTTTTTTTTCATCTCTAAAATTGGAGATAAGACGACATTATTGAGTTGCTAAGAACGAATAAGTGATGATGTGCAGTCTTGGGAGTGAGTTGGGCAAAAATGCTGCCCCTTATTTCCGCATCGCTGCCTTCGCTTTTGTTTTCTATTCTGTCCTTCTGCTCCTTCGTCTTTCCTTTGTTCTTTTTTCTTCGGCAGAACCAAGTGAATGGAGCCTGCGTAAAGCCTGGGTGCCTTGGCTTGGGCTCTGCATGGACTTTGTTCTCTCTATAAATGAAGCCTCACCTCCCGGTTCCTTGTTGATTTTCAGAGGCACGACTGTTTGACAAACCATTTCAGGTGCTGTGTGCGGGCTGCCTAACGAGCCCTCATCTTTCACATCACTGGCTGTTCAACTGATTTAGGGAAAAGTGCCGCCCGCTGATGTGTAAGAAACAGATGCAGCATAATTGTTGCCTACTTTCTTTCCTTTCTTTCCCTCCATTGCTAGTTCTAGGCGAGCTTTTCCAGGAGAGATGATAGTTTCCCTCACCATTTTTATGCTGGGAATATATTCTAACAATGCAATTTATTGCTAATTGAGGTATTTAATTAATATTTGTGATTAAAACAATCTACGATTTGTTGCTGTGTCGTCTGACATTTATTATTTGATGGCCCATTTTCCCATTTCTAGATTGCTTTAAACCATAAAAATGGCTTTAGCCTTGTTTTGAATGTCGCCTCTACTTCTCTCTGGTTTAATGGTTTCCCTTTGCTCACTTTTCTTTCTTAAGGTGGTAAATATAGAATGCTTGTGTGCTTGTAGTTAAACACTGTGTAAGTGCCTTCCGCTAACTTTTCTAGCTGTGTGATTCAAAGTAACAGCACTTGATTAGAACCTACACATTTTCTTATCAATCCCATTTCCTTAAAACTTGTGGTTTGAATCCTGGAATAGCAAAATACACACTTGAATCATGGGATCCCAGGGCTATGTGGGACGTAAAAAATGATCAGTCTAAACCCCTATCAGAAGCTTTGCTTGACTTCCTTAGGCTGTCAAAACCTCTCACCTGCCTTGTGTACGGGGCCGGCTGGGGGAAAAAAGAGCTGATTGTGGTACAGAATTTGGCAGACAGTTTTCATTTTGGTGAGTACATCTGTGGTTGTGTTAATTGCAACTTCGAAACAGCAGCCCTTTTCATCGTTGTTAAATTAGACTGTGTGGATTATGACAAGTGTGTGAGAATTGGTGTTCCCTTGAGGACTTATGGATAAAGCCTATTGCCTGCCTTTGTAGCATTCTTCCTCAGGGTTGCGGGAGCAACTTGGTTGTAGTGGTTCAATGTAACTGAGATGGAGAAATCCAAGGGACGCTCGATTGCCTCTCTCAAAATTCAAAAGCTTGATGCTCAGGAGCTGCTTAATTGTGGTGGTTATTTTACACGTAATTAGTTAAACCAGGGATTCCTGTATTCTTTGGAAATCTCTGCTCTTCCTACACCACGGACTTGAAGCAGGTCAAATATTTTCATTACACAACAGCCCCTTTCCCCAAAGAGCTGAATAAAAGATACTTCTTTTTCAAATTAACACAAATAGAACTAAATTGTGTTTTGAACACGCTTCAAAAACCAGGTGGAATGTAGTACCGTAAAGCACTAGAACTGGAATCTGAGGATCTGGGGCTCCTCTCCCAGCCTCGTGGACTAATAGTTCTGTGATCTTGGACAAGTTATCTTGGTTTTGCGTTGAATATTAGTACTGATGATATGAGCCACAACTTCCATTTGCTATTAATGTATTAGCTATAAACTGTTCCATTTCACCACAAAGTTTATTTAATGCCTTCCTTCCTTCCTCCCTCCCTCCCTTCCTTCCTTCCTTTCTTTCCTCCTTCTCTACTATCATCTACCTAATCTATCAATCTATCATCTATCAATCTATCATCTATCTATCATTGATATCTATCATCTATCCATCTATCTACCTGAATGTTTTGAATGGTAGTGGTGAGACAGTCCATTAGAAATCTCACTGCTATGTTTGTGTCAACCAGAACAGACCAAGTAGACCTCACTTAAGATTATAAAATATCTCTATCTATCACTCAATCTATCAATCTATCAATCTATCTATCTATCTATCTATCTATCTATCTATCATCTATCTATCAATCATCTGTCTTCGATATCTATCATTTACCTACCTATCTTTCTATTATCTATCATCTATCAATCTATTATCTCTATCTATCTGTCTGTCTGTCTATCTCTATCTATCTATCTATCTATCTATCTATCTATCTATCTATCTATCTATCTGTCTGTCTATCTATCTATCATATATCTATCTATCATCTATCTATCTATCATCCATGTATCTATGTGTGTATGTGGGCATGCATTGCTGCAGCACATGTGTGGTGGTCAGGGAACAACTTTCAGGAGTTACTTATTGCCTTCCACCTGATTGAGGCAGGATCTGGGTCTGCTGACAAATTGGAGAGAGTCTGGCATAGGCAACATAACCCCAGGATTGACTTCTCATTCCTTGTGCCATATTCTGTGGGTTAGAGGCAAGTCACAGTTCCTGTCCACATTCAAAGGAACCCCCAAAATGGAGCTGGACTTTTCTGTGGGAACTATGGCAATCTTTCTCTTTTCAGTAAAGTATGGCATTTCTGTTGGGAAAGTTTAACCATTCATGAAACTTCAAAGGAGAACAGTGATGGGAGAGGTGATCACATGGACCAAATAAATTTGGTTCATCCGTGTTGAAGTCAGACCATATTACATGGAACTGACATTTGGGAAGTTAAGTGTTCTTTCCCAGTCCTCTTAATTATGAAATTGGGATCATAACTTTTTATCTTGGAGGGTTGTAATGAGATGATAGATCTCAAACATTTATTAGCAAATGGTAACAAAATATACTTAATAGTCACTTTCTGGGTCCTCACCCACATCAGTTTCTGAGGGGTGGCATGGTGCCAATTTCTTTTCTAGGAATTCATCTGCTCCTGCCCCACAAAAATAAAAATGCAAACACTTGCTGGCATGATGAAAAAATAATGCAATGATCTGCACATTTTGGATGCTTAAAAATCAACCAGGGCCATTGTGAAGAGTCTCCAAACATTTTTTTGAAAGGACTGACATGTCATCATTTTGCTGGGAGTTTTCATCATTTTCATTGTACCTTACAATTTCCTTCTGCAAAAAAAAAAAAAAAAAAAAAAAAAAAAAAAAAAAAGTTTAAAAAGCAGTAGTAAAAGGACTCCTTATGAAAATAGTCCCATGCCCCACAGTCATCCAGAGCTTTCTGAAATGGTCACTTCCTGCCTAATTCTGGCCTCGCATCCTTATTCAGGTGTCTGGTCTGGGAACCTTTGGTTAAGAAAGCAGGGCCATAATGATATCTTGTGTAAACATATGCTCAATTTTAAAGGGATTCTTATGATTACTGGAGTATTTATAATTTTTATCTCGAGGATTGGCTGAATTGGAAGGTTTAGTTTTTGATGGTTCCAAATCTGAACATATTTCTAACAAATGGTATATGGACTTGCCTTTAGCAGTCACTCCACATGCTTACAAAATTATATACTTTAGCTCAATTTTGATTATGAGAGTTTCTATATTCCTTTTGGCATTCTGATTAACAACGCTTAGAAGATTTAAAAACAACCTCTATCGTACTTTTGAGGACAATGCAAACTAGCTTTCACTATTCTTGACTTACTGTTACATCCAAATTACCCATTTTTGAGGAAGCCATCTCCTTGGCTACTCGAATATCTATACAATTCAAGTTTACTGGCTTTAGTTTCCTATGCAGGAACCATTCTTAGTGCCAGTCCAACTATTTGACTGTGGATTTTACTTCTTTAGGGGGATCTTAATAACACACTCACTAAGTCAGGAGGTCTCCCTTGCCCCCAACAACACAGTAGCTTTAAAATGAGCCTCTTGATAAAGATTTGTTGCTGGAGACTTTTTTTTTTCCAGAAGCTTCTCTGAGAGCCTATTCTGTGCTGGGCATTCTACTTGGCATTGGAGTACAAGGAGAAACACAAGCATGATAGTGTTGGCCATAAGTTCCTCCAGGGCAATGGCCATGTTCTACCCATCCTTGAATATATCAGCTATGAGCACTGAAAACCTTCTAGTAACTATGGGAAAATGGGTATTAATATATAATTGTTAACAAAATGCTCTGGAGCCAGATTTTAAAAATATTTTATTATTTTTATTTCATGTGTATGCATGTATTGCCTGCATGTAGGTAAGTGCACCCATGTCATGCAATGCCTGTGGAAGACAGAAGAGGCTGTCGGATCCCCTAGAACTGGAGTTACGGACAGTTGTTAGCTGCCATGTGGGTGCTGGGATTCGAACCCGGGTCTCCTGAAAGAACAGTGTTCTTAACCTTGAGCCATCTCTCTCCAGCCCATGGAGTCAGATGTTTTTTAATGATGAGTTATTTCAGAATTTAAAATCCCAGATATAGGTGCTGGAGAGATGGCTCAGTGTTTAAAAGTGTGTGCTGTTCTTGCAAAGGACCCACGTTAGGCTCCCAACACCATGTTAGGCAACTCATAACCACCTGAAACTCCAGCTCCAGGGGACCCAGCATCCCATTTCTCTACAGGCAAACTACATTCACACACCCCAAGACAGACACACATGCATACACATAATGAAAAATAGAAATAAATCTTTAGAAAAGCTCAGATACATAAAGTATTTTTATAACACACAAAATAATTCTTCATTTAGAAAGCACTTTTCATTCTTCTGGGATCCTTTTCCTCTGTTCGGGGTCTCACAGGAGAAAGGGAATCACATTCCATAATATGAGCTGCCCAGTCTATGAAATTGCTTACCTTGGACCTTGTGTGAGCTTCCATTCTAAAAGTGTTTTTAAAATTAATTAATTTTTTTTTCAGACAGGATCTCATTATGCAGCCCAGCTGGTCTGAAGTTCACCATGTAGTCCAAACTAGTCTTGACTTTGGAATCCTCTTGCCTCTACCTCCTCCTAAGTGCTGAGATTGCAAGTTATAACCACCACACCCCAATTCCAAGAGTTTTGTTTGTATGACTGAGTGAGGCAAAGAAGCAGGAGAAATTTAGAATGACTATTCTGGAATATTTGGGAGTGGTGGAGGTGGCACCTGGGGTCTACAGGCGACAGTGGTCCCAGCTGTGTCCTGCACACTTGGTTTCTCTTAGTTTCTAGGCTTAATCTTCCAGTTAAGTTATTATTCCTATGAGCTATCCATAACATTTTCAACAAAAGCATTCTTTGATTATGCTTGGTGTTGCGGTTCTATTTGACAACACCTCTCAAATACACTCACATCCTCCACCTTATTCTTCAAATAGTCTTCTTGTACCACAGATTTGAATTCACTTTCCTTTCTAGAATATTTCTCTCATTTTCAACCAAGAACTCTAACTGGTATAGAAATTGTCAGAGGTGGAGCTGGAGAGATAGCTCAACGGTTAAGAACACTGGCTGTGACCCTGGTTCGAATCCCGGCACCCATATGGCAGCTAACAACTGTCTGTAACTCCAGTTCCAGGGGATCCGACAGCCTCTTCTGACCTCCTTGGGCATTGCATGACACAGGTGCACTTACCTACATGGAGGCAATACACATACACATAAAATGAAAATAATAAAATATTTTGAAGAAATTGTCAGAGGAGAGGATTTCAAGTGAATGATCCACCAAAAGTAAGAATGCTTGTATGCATATGTGTGCATGCCTGTGCATGTGCACATGTACACATGCAACAGGGGATCATTATCCAACTAGGAATGAAGGTGGTGAAAGTCCAGAGAGGAATCAAAGAAAAGATCAGTATACTTATAAAACAAGCTGCTTAGTTTTTCACCTGTGGCTACTGAGAATGATGTACCAATGGAGACTTTGGGAGACCAAGTTCCCATAGTCAGGGATACAAAGGATAGGGAACGCAAGGGTGGTCAGAGAGAGTAGGTGCTTTGGATGACAATGCATAATTCAGAGAAAAAGATTCATTCAAATGCCTTGGCTCAGTGAATGAACAAAAACTCAGTATATTTAAATGCTTATGCCTTTTGCTGTTTCAAACAGAGTATCGTTTACTAAGGTGCAATGCCAATTGAATGACTAAACCTGTTTTGTAGATTTCCTGTGTGACAGATAAAGCACTACTTGGGAAGAGTGAGAGCCTAAGGCCTGGAATGGAGGTCCCACTCCTTGGTCCTTGTCAACCAGATAGCTCTTACTCTCTTGTGTGCTAACGAGCATTAAATCTCGCTTAGTGATACTGTACCCTGCCCACATCAGGGAATTGTTTTGCTGGATAAGGTAGCTTTTCACATTGTCCTTTATTAACTAACCAAAAAGAATTCAGAACATCACAGGGGCAACCCAGGAGAAGAGTTTAATACCAAATGAACTGTACAATTTACTAGTTGATGTCAGTAAGACTCCGACAAATGCGTATAAGAATGCTTGTCTGGATGCTCGATTAAAGAAGGAGAACATAACTTTAGATCGGCTGAATGCTTTGATGTGTGTATGTTTATGTGAAATTCTGGATTCCATGAGCCATATTTTTTAGCTATTTGGTTGGTTAACTGAAATCAGGATATTAATTTAAAGCTTTGCCTTATAGTAAATTAAGTTTAGATACAAACTTTCTTTTATTAACTATAAACAAGTGTTTCCTTACCATCTTTTTTTTTTTTTTAAATAGAAGATATTGATGAAATAGAAGATACCATCAGCATCTGCTCATGGTAAAACCAGTATGCACAGATTCAGAGGTAAGGAGACCCATTCATGGTACTTAACAACCAAAGGGGTCAAGGTCAGAGGTCATCAGCATTCTCAGGATCTACAGGAGTCCTATGGTTACTGGCTAGGATTCCAATGGAAGGCAGTGCACTGAAATTCTTGACTTTGTGATTAAAAGAAGAAAACTCCACTGTATCTGGTAAACTGTGGCCTGGCACATGTTACTGAAGAGATCACAACCTGTAACCAAATTCCCAGGTCTAAGGAAGGTTATGGAGTGCCTGACCTATAGGACATCTGTGTACATTTAAAACACAACCCCGAGTAACATCACAGCAACATACTGATAACCTTCCTTCTAATCTGTCCAAAGCATTCTTCCACATCTTAACAAGGTAACTATGCACTAGGGGATGCAAACTGTCCAGACTCTCTTGGGATTATTAAACAAGTACTCTTTGTACACATTAATTCTTGGGAACCCAGGATATGATCATGTTCAAACAGTCAGAATGAGTATTTATCGGGTTGTTGTTGTTTCAAGTAAGACTCATGTAGAGCTGCATGAGGCTCTGATCCAATTCTTGACCTATAGATGTTTTCTATTTCCTGACTATTGTTGGACTGTACAATCTCAGAAACTAGAAGAATTCTTGCTTGGGGTCTGTGACTCTTGGCAAAGGGATGGTGTGGTAGAAAAGGCCAGATTGAAGCTCCTGAAATCTTACCTTTTTGTGAAGAAAATTAATTCAATGCAGCATTCTATCTCTGGTGAATTTACAGTGATTAGGGCTTCTATGAAAGAAGTCAACAGCAATTCCTATATATTCTGAATTCTCCAGTATGGTCTTTGATTTTTGGAGTAGCATAGTACTGATACTATACAAAAGAAAACTAGAGACTATTCTCAGAATAAATTTGGTACGAAAGATAAAATGAGAGCTAACAATACAGTAGTACATCATAAAAATCACCCATCATTACTAACCAAGATTTATCCTGGGAATATGAAGATAGTTCCTATATTTCAAAATGGAAGGAAATTGATTATTTGGAACATGAGGATTCTAGGTAATACAACAAGAACTATATGATAAAATTAGTTGATAGTGAAATGCATTTAATAACAGGCTAGTAAAGATTTTATAAAATAATTCCTGAGAAACTAAGAGTAGGATTCTTTTTAAGATACTACAAATGAGCTATCAAAAATATGGTGATAATATTGAAATGGTAGGCTCATTGCCAATATAATCAGGAACAAGTTTTTTATATAACTTTTTTTTTTCTGAAAGTTCTGCCACACAATAAGACATCAAACAGAAATGAGAGACATGAGTATTTCAAAGGAAGAAACAAAGCCATAAGTCTTTGCATATACTTATATTCTTAGAAAGCCCAAGAACACAAACTGTAAATATCTTAGAACTAACGAGTTCAGTAAAATATTCATATATGATATAAATATAAGCATTACTACATTTTATGTGATAAAATATTAAATGAGTGATAGAGGAAAAGCCTAATTAAAATGTGCTAATAAAAATAATTTGAGGATGAAAGACATATAAGAATTATATAGCATAATACTAAGAATCCTGCGGATTACTAGAATGAATGCTATAGTATGTCTACATTCTCAGATGAGACGAGGGACTTGCATGTGCTCAGTTCTTCTTGGCCTTGCTCAGCATGAGATAAGAGATGGGCCTGGTGTTAGATGGACTATCCTTACTTTGTTGCAGTACGTGTGCCTTTACATAATCAATGGATAATGTCACATTATGAGTCTGCCGGCAGAACAGATGACTGTACTCAGGATCTTTCGTTTGTTAAGGACTTTTGTAAACAAGAAGTCACAGAATGACTTGAAAGTGAGATATAAAACCATTAAGTAAGCTTCCAGGTGAGTCTCCCTACCTCCAGTCAGTGTGCCACCAAAGGCAGGCAGATGACCATTGCTGCTACTCAATGGAATTGAGAGAGACTTGGGAAACCTAACTCAGGAACCAAGACAGGCTTTATGGGCATGCTATTTCTATAGTGTATTAGTCAGCTTTGCGTTACTACAACGGAATACACGAAGTCACTAATTTCATAAAAAGAAAGTATTACTTAGCTTACAGTTTCAGAGTTTCAGAATCCAAGATCAGGTGTCTGGTCCTTGGATGTGTGTGGTGAATGATGGCATATCATAATGGCAACATGGGTGGGAGCAAGTGGTTGCATCTTAGCAGCAGAAGAAGACTGAGTTACCACAATCTTCTCCAAGGCACACCTCAATGATGTAAGAACTTCCCACTTTTAAGGTTTTAAAAGTTCTGTGTCACTTCTCAGTACCCTCCCTCTGTGGAACAAGCCTCAGTCATAATGGACCCTTGGAGGACACAAACCATAATGAAAACACATCCTATCTGCACATACAGATGCACACTTAAAAGTTTCCCATTCTCAGATTAATGTTTTGCTATTACCATATTGAGATTCTTAATATTTTGACAAGAGGCCCTGAATTTTCATTTTGTACTAGGTCTTATACATTAGGTAGCATGTCATGTCCTGTATGGTACAGTGGACTGTAATGTATATGAGATGTCAGAGAGTCCATCTATCTTCAAGCTCAGCTGATTAGGATGAATTCAGTTTAGTGCTATCTCAATAAAAACTCTCCCTTTGGAAGCCTTTATTCCTCCCCTCTCCTACCCTGATAGAAACCCGAGAACTTTATGGATGCCTATTCTGTGTCAGGTTGTGGTTTAAGAGTAGAAAGAGATGCAACCAATCCCTATCATCCATGTACCGTCATGTTGTAGTGTGTGAAAGGAACACAGCAAGGTGATATGTGCTCTAAGGAAAAGATGAAGCCGTACAGAAGCAATTGACTAATTTTCATGGGAATGTGATGTGTGTTCTGGTCATTGAGAATGAGTGGCACCCAACCATGGAAAAGGTGGGGAGGGAAGCACTGGGAGAGAACTGAGACCCCTTCAGGAGCAGAAGGAGCTTACCTGACTATAAAGGAGATGGGGTCAAAATAAGAATGCCACAGGAAGGGTGGGTTATAATTAGACTGAAGATGTTTGCATGGAGCCAAGGCGATTAGAGCTTATCGAACTGAAAATGAGGGTGATGGAAAAGATTTTTAAAAAATTATCAAAAATAGTTGACGCATACAGCAAACTTGGAAAAAATTAATGGAAACAGCCATATATACCATCTAGATTCCATCTCTAACTTTTTACCATAGTTTGAAAAGTCATATAGCTCTGAAGGTTTCTTATCAAGGAAGCAAGATCAGAATGCAAAAGATGGACTGGACGTAGCAGGTGGTTAAAAAGGGAGGCAATTAGGAGTCATTTTCAATATTATATATAACAGGGTAAGAATCAAGAGTGAAAAAAATTTCCCTTGACTCAAAATATTTACATTTCCCAGTGTTTTCTTCTCAAATGTTTATAGGTATTTCTTTATTTTCTTCTGATATCTGGCATAACAGAATGAAACTCTGAGGCATGTCTGAACTTTGTGCCTTTCAAGATAACTTTTTTTCCTCCTGGATATTTTTTAAGGTTATTTTCCTCTAATACATAATTCACAAAAATTGTTTTGTAGATTTCCGGATTGGGTTGAAACATTTTTTTTTCTTGGATCAAATATTTTTTTCAAAAAGTAAAAAAATATAAAAAAGCTCTTGCAAAGAACCTAGGTTTGGTCCCGAGCACCCACATGGCAGCGACCAATCTGTAACTCGTTTCAGTGGTCTGATGCCCTCTTCTGACGTCTTTGGGCATTACATTTGTGAGTATAGTTGACGGGCATGCAGGCAAAACACTCATACACCTAAAATAATAATGAATAAATCTGAAAATATTTCTAAGTTAAAAAAACTTTTTTTAACTTTGGTAAATTTTCTTTGGAAATTGCTTTGATTATTTTTCTTTACTCAAGATTTCTGGAGGGTCAAAGATGTGGCTCACACAGTTGAGAAGTTGCTCGTATGAACTCACAGCAATGGTGGCCACAAGACCTACATAAGCTTAAGCAAGACAAAATTCTAGCATAGAAGTGGGGAAGTGGGCAGGAAACCCCAACCTTTGCTGAGGAAGGATTGTCAGCTGATGGCTAGCGGGAGAGGGAGAGTACGTTTTCTGAAAGGTGTGATGCCAGATAGGCTGACCAGACTCTAGAGGATAGATCTACATCAAAGGGCATTTAGGAACACAAACTTGACTCAACAGGCCTTACTATATATGACAGAATGCACAAATTGAGTGGGGGAGCATTAAGTATTATTTTTGTTTTATAGAAGCCATGTCATTATGAGTTTCATGAAGTTTATTGTCATGCACTGAAATTCCCTTCTGGTACACATAATGTTCCCCTTTAAATATATCATGCCTTTTCTGAGTTTAAGTTTTCCTTTAGATGAAATTTTATTCCATATGCTATTAATTCATTTATTCTTCTGCAAATTAGGGTATATATTTTTAGACTTGCATTTCCATAGGCAAAGTGTATAGAATGTACATTTTGGGTTCCTGGGTTATTGATAAAACCATTTCTCATATCTATAAGATTGGGAGTTTTCTATTCTGGTCTAAAGATCAGTGGATGCTGCTTGTTTACTGACTTTCTATGACACAGGCTAAGGTCTTCTATACAACACTTGATTCTCTTAGTCAATGGATATATAAAGAATTATTACAGCATTGTATTAGTTTCTCACTGCTCTGACAAGTACTGATAAAAGCAACTTGAAGGAAGGAAGCTTTTGTCTTGGCTCACAGTGTGAGGGGCAGTCCATCATAGCAGGGACAGCATGGCAGTAGAATGAGGTGGCTGGTCACAATGCACACACAGTCAGGAAGCAGAAAAAGAAGACTGCTGGTGGTCTCCTTGCTTCTCCTTTTCGTTCAGTCCAGGGCCCCAGGTCATGGAATGGTGTTGCCCACATTCAGGGTTGTCTTCCCACCTCAGTTAAACCCTTCTGGAAATATGTTCACTGATATACCCAGAGTTTTGTCTGCTAGGTGAATCTAAATCCTGTCAAGTTGACAATGATAATTAATTATGACAAGCATATAATGTCTGTACTTACCTCATAAGTCTGCCTCTTCCCATGATATAATATATATAAACCTGACCAAAGACATTAAAGATCTCTACAATGAAAATTTTAAATTGTTAAAAGAAAGGGATTGAGGAAGGCATCAGAAGATGAAAGACCCTCCCATGTTCATGAATTGGAAGAATTAACATCATGAAAATGAACATCCTACCAAAAGCAATATATAGATTCAATGCAATCCCAGTAAAAACCCCATGACATTCTTCACAGAATTAGAAAAAAACCATGCTAAAATTCATATGGAAAGACCCCAGATAGTCAAAGCATTCCTGAGCACAAATAGCAATGCTGGACGATTACTAAACCAGATCTCAAACTATATTACAGAGCCTTAGTCATAAAAGCAGTATGGTACTGGCACAAAAATAGACACATAAATCAATGGAACATAATTGAAGACTCAAACATGAATATATGCAATTTCAGCCACCTGATATTTGACAAAGGTGCCAAGAACACACATTGGAGGAAAGACAGCATCTTCAACAAATGGTGTGGGCAAAACTGGATCTCCACCTGTAGAAGAATGAAACTAGACCCTTATCTTTCACCTTGCACAAAGGCAACTCTAAATAGATCAAAGACCTCAATGTGAAACCTGAAACTCTGAAACTGTTAGAAGAAAACATTGGCAGTAACCTACAAGATATAGGTGTAGGAAAGGATTTTCTAAATCAGACATCAGTTGCTTAGGAATTGAGGTGAATAATCAAATGGGGCCTCATTCAACTAAAAAGCTTCTGCACATCAAAAGAAGCAACCAAGGAAATAAAGAGAAAACCTATGGAGTGGGAGAAAATCTTCACTAGTTTTAACATTCAGAATATTTAAAGGACTCAGAAAACAGAGTCAAGAAAACAAATCACTGAATTAAAAGATAGTCTATGGAGGGGTTGGAGAGAGGACTCGGTGGTTAAGAGCACTGGCTACTCTTGCAGAGGACCTGGGTTCAATTTCCAGCACCCACATGGTGGCTGACAATCATCTGTAACTCCAGTTACAGGGACTCCAGTGTACTCTTCTGACCTCTGCAAACATTGCATGACATGGGTGCACTTACATGTAGGCAATACACTCACACACATAAGATAAAATAATAAAATATTTTTTAAAAAGATGGGTTATGGATCTGACCAGAGAGTTCTCAAAAGGAGAAATAAAGATGTCTAAGAAACATCTTTAAAATGTTCAATATCATTAGTAATTAGGGAAATGCAAATTAATATTATATTAAAATTTCATCTTACCTCAGCCAGGCTGGCTAAGATCAGGAGAACAAATGATATCTTTCAAACAGTACGTGAGTAAATCAGAGTTGGTCACATATTATACTATACTGCCTATCTTATAATCACACTAAAACTAGATGAATATGGCATTTTATATATATATATATATATATAAAACTTTAGCTAAATCCTTGCATTTATGATTTCTGGATTTTACTCTCTTTGGCATCTGCTAGGTCTCCTTGCTTTAATACTCTAGAGGGTTCTAACATCAGGTAACACATGGCCAGTGGGAAGTATTCCTAATTCTCTGACTTCTGCACATGATTGTATTTATAAAGAACTTTATAAAAGACAGAGGATTGTGTTCTATTGTTAAAATATCTCCATAATTATTTATTTTTCTAGAGGACTTATGGCTATTTTCAACTGAGCCCACCCATTGTTTCCCTATATATATTTGTTATACCTCAGCCACTGGGCATTCTTGTATAACACATGTACATTTATCATCTCAGATGGGAGCACCCTCTTTTCTCACTGCATCAGGTAACCCTCTCTCCATCCTAAATTAACAAATAATGACTCTAATGATATTATTTGAGCAAAATCTAACATTATTTCTTTCACTGAGAATTAATTGTCCTCTTTCTATAAGAGGACTCAATTACAGTTGAAGGTGGGAGTTTTTTCTCCAATAAATTGAGTATAATTGGAATACTGTTTTGAATGTATGTAATATGGATGATAATAACCGATTTGTTCAATCAGCAGACATATTCAACATCCACCATATGGTAAATATTATAATAAAACCTTGGGGCATAAGACAGGCAAGGTTGCTGACTTCATAAAGTTCACAGATTAGTGACGAGATGGTACATGGCAAGTAAACAAATAGCTTCAAGTAATCACCCAAAGGAAACGCATAAAATATTTGAACTTTATTTTTAAGATGAACATTTTGTGATATCAGAGAAAAAAATAGTAGTTTTTGCAGTAGCTCTCTGTGGTTTCAGAGCATTTGATGTCAACCAAAATTCAGTGTTATATGACAGTAGCATTTTTTTTCTCATGTGTATATGGTTCAACTCAGTTGATCTAGACTGGGTTCAGCTGGCTGATTGAGCTGTGTTTGGGACCACCTGGGGTTAGCTTGTCTAGGCTGGGATTGGTTGGAATACCTAATCTGTTTTCTGCAATCATCAGGACAATTCTTGCATAAGGTGTAGCAATGCAAGTTGTAATACACAAATCTTTTAGAGCCTTTTGCTTGTTTATTATCCGCCATCCATTAACCAAAGCAAGCAATGGGGCCAATCCCAGAGGCAAAGGATAAGGAAGCATCACACACTCAGAGCAGGAGCGCTTTGGAAAGTTACATGGCGAAAGGCATGGATGGAGCACAATAAGTTGAAACGATACCCGAGTTTGCCTTAGCTCTGTTATGTGTATGACGTGGTATCATAAGAAGACCTGGAATCTATTAAGTCCTTAAACCAGTACTTGGCTCATTTTCTTTTCTTTTTTTAAAACTTTTATTTATTATTTTTATTTTATATGTGTGAGTGAATAGCCTGCATGTATGTATGTGCACCTGCATTGTGCAGTGCCTGTGCAGGTCAGAAGAGGGCACCCGGGTCCCCTGGAACTGTAGTTATGGGTGGTTACCAGTTGCCATGGAAGTGCAGGGATTTGAAACCAGGTCCTCATCAAGAGCAGTCAGTGCTCTTAACTACTGAGCCATCTCTCCAGTCCCTCTTTTCTTTCCTTCTTTCTTTCTTTCTTTCTTTCTTTCTTTCTTTCTTTCTTTCTTTCTTTCTTTCTTCCTTCCTTCCTTCCTTCCTTCCTTCCTTCTTTCTTTCTTTTTCAAATATTTTATTATTTTATTTTATGTGTATGGGCATATTGTCTACATGCATGTAAGTGCCTTGACGAATAGAAGTTTCCCAAAGACAAGAACAGATTCCTTTTCTCTGTGGACTCTCGGGCCGCACTCAGGGAACTTGGTTATTGAGGAAGGAATTAAAGAATTGTCAGCAGGAAAAGACAGCTCATAGGAGAATGTGATAAATTCAGCTGTGAGCCCGCCAAGGGTGAGGCTACACGTACAGTGGTACCAGAGCGAGGGCGATTTGGCTCTTGCTTAAGAACAGCTAATACTCATCCAGCATTTTATAGCTGTCGGCATCCTTCCTGATGTTGAGACTTATTTGACTCTCACAGCAGCCCTGTGCTCTGAGGTGATGTCCTTTGTCAGTATTTTCACGGTAGGACACTGAGGCTCAGACACAGGCTGGACTTAAAGGAACCCAGCTAGGAAGTGAAGGTTAGAGTGGAAGAGTTCTGGCCCGGCTGGGCCTCAGGCCTTCTGCTGCCAACTGCTAGTGTTTGGGACATTTTCCTATAATCACAATTGGAATTTGTAAAGTGCTTGGCACTGAAACTATATTTACAAACTTAAAAATTTTGATTTATTTTTATTTTATGTGTATGAGTATTTTGCCTGCATGTATGTAAGTGCATCTGTGCTGTGCATCAACTGGGGAGGCCAAAAGAGGGTGTCAGATCTTCTGTAACTGGAGTTGTGGATAGTCGTTAGCTGCTATGTGGGTGCTGGGAACTGAATCCAGTCAGTGCCCTTAAACACAGAGTCACCTCTCCAGCCCCTACTCAGATATTTTAAGTGTACTAATATTTGTAGCTACAAGGATATACACCCATTTTACAAAGGAGGAAGCAAGAGTTCAGAGAGGTAAGAGGCCTTGTGCAAGGACATCACTTAGCAATGGCCTGGGCAAGGGTTCAAATTGGAGTCCTTTGACCACAAAAGCAGATATGCTATGTTACATCTGAAGAAACAGCTCCCTGCTTGTAAACAGTACAGGATCTGGGGGAATGCCACACTTTGGTACCTCATCCAACTAAAGGACTTTTATATCAGTTGCAGAATCTGGGTGTTTATTTTTCTTCACTTTTATTGTAAATTTATAACAAGCTGAGAAACAAAAAGCAGACCTCGTTTTCTTTTTTTTTTTCCCCTTGGCCTCTCTCTTTCCAACAATGTCTGCATATCCCTCAAAGCTACCAAGTGCTAATTTGAAAAATATGTTGCCGACAAGTGGGAGAAAAGGAGGCATCCAATGTAAATTACCCTCTGGGACAGAGGAGAGCTCCCAGACAGGAAGATAGACACAGGGACATAGGGAGAGAGGGAGGGACATGGAGGGAGGGAGGGAGGGAGGGAGAGAGCGAGAGCGAGAGCGAGCGAGCGAGAGAGAGAGAGAGAGAGAGAGAGAGAGAGAGAGAGAGACATGACTGCCTGTGCTGTGAGCAAAATAGGCAATGGGAATAGAAGTTGGATTGATGGATGCCAGACAGTCCCAGTGTTCCTGGGTAAAAGCAAAGACCACAATGCAGTCCTCCATTGGACATGACACATACACAAACCTTTGTTCATATTAATCACTGCATTTTGCAGAGTCTCATGCAGGACACTTCGTAAGGAAAATGTGAAGTTTTCTAGGAAATGAAAGTGTCTTCTGAGAGATTTCTGAGTTGTTATGGATAAAAGGAACCATGACTAGTTAGGCTCCTTGTCTTGCTTTGTCAGGAAAGCTTATGGCAAGATTTATAGATCCAACAATGTTGATTGAGATCCTACACTTGTATAACCTTATCATATTTTCCCCTTGGCTTGTCTCTGATTTTTTAAAAATATATTTTTATTGAATTTTTGTGCATTTCGTACATCTTAAATATAGATCCCCTTCCCTGATCAGTACTCCCCACCAGATTTCATGCATTCTGTCATATATGTTAAGGCCTATTGAGTCAAGTTTGTGTCCCCAGATGGCCCTCGGTGTGAGGTCATCTGCTAGAGGCTTGTCAGACTATCCAGCATCACTCCCTTAAAGACCAACTCTCCCTTACCCAACAGTGATCAGCTGCCCATAGGTTTTTGACTAAGGTTAGGGATTCTTGCCCAGTTCTTTCCCCAGTTCTATGCTGGGTTTTGTCTGGTTTGACTTTGCATGGGTCTTGTGCATGCTGTCACCTTTGCTGTAAGTTCATACGAGCACGTTCCCATAAGGCTGGAAAACTCTGCTTCCTTGTGGTCATCCACCATCCCCGACTCTTACAATTTTCCTGCCTTTTCTTCCACAATGGTCCCCGAGTCCTGGTTGGGTGAGGTTTAATATAGGAGGCCTATCCAGGCATGCCTATCCAGGGATGCACACTCTGCAGTCTTTTCTCTGATTTTAATAAAAAAACTATCTTGACGATTTTGAAATTTTTTTTACCACTTTAGTCTGCAACATGGATGGTTTCCAAATCTTTGTGCAATGAGAAAGATGTAAGTAAATAAATAAAATACATATGAATAAACCTTGCTGGAGCAACCATGGGCTGAGAAAATTAAAAGGGTGGATCAGCAGCAGGAAGCAATCCTGAACACAACTTTAGTCATGGTTCCCATCACACTTCCAGGAAGGCAATGTGGAGACGACCTTCAAGAACTGGCCCAGAGCTGCAGCAGCAGCCTGGAGAATGTGGCTGCCCTTCTTGTTTGCAGAGCCCCAAATAAGGACTTAGAATGAAGTCCTTATCAATAAGGACTTAAATTGCAAGATTTTGGCATGCCCTTTCCCTGAATCCTTTCCTGGGCTTTCCAACCTCCACACTATGCACGGTGCATTTAAAAGTATAAGGAAGAGATAAGAGTTCACAGGCCCAAGACTGAAGTTTGTAGATTCAGCTTAGGAGACCATTCAGAAGAGTAGAAAATTATAACAGCCCTTCTTGATTCACTTACACGAATGATACGGCTCTTATATTCTGATTAATTTGGGGTTCTGTGCCATGCCCCTTCTCCATTTGTAATCTTATTTATATCATAAGCTTTGCCCTACCCAGTGCCCATTTTGTTCCTGTAATTTCTTGGCTGTCCCTTGCCTAGAATGCCCTTCTTCTATCCTTGTTTCTACGATCAATTCCTACACAACCTTTAAAGTCCAGCTCAATACTGCCTCTTTTACAAAGTCATAGCTCCTTCAGTCTTTTTTTTTTTTTTCAATGTATATGAGTATTTTGACTGCATGTATGTAAGTGGGCCATGTATATGCAATGTCCACAGAGGCCAGAAGAAGGCATCAGATCCTCTGGAACAGGAGTTGGGGAGAGTTGTTAGCCACCATGTGGGTGCTGGAAATTGAAACCTGGTCCAGTGCTCTTAACCGTTGAGCCGTCTCTTCAGCTCCAAGCTCCTCCAATCTTTATGTGTATACTGCTTTTTACTTGTTTCTGGTCAGCACCATGCTCACACTATTAATACGGTGTGATAATGGTGGATAACGGTTGTTTTCTGCTTGATACCTCCCAGTGCAGCCTCCCCAGAGGCCAAAACACTTGTTCATCTTTAAATCGCTAGCACATTGCATTCACACACAGCTTCGGATGTTAACTAAACAGAGGGTGAATATTGACTGGTGTGAGTGGAAAATGAAATTTTCTCAAGATCCTTCTAGACTGTAGATATGTTCTGAGCTATGGAAAGCCATGATGATAAAAATGAACTATGAGTCAGATGTGCTGAAGTGAACTCTCTTCTTTGCATCTCTCAAGTGGTGACAGATGCTCCCAGTCTTGTCTGAGAACCGAGACTAGTCCTGATTTCTAAGTCTAAGGCCGCATTAGTACTTTATCGGAGCATTGGGAGTGGATTATCAAAAGCTGTTTCTGGATATTTTGGGGAAAACAAATAAAACATGGGGCAGATTGGACAGTGGTGGCAAGAGGACAGCAGAGAGATTGAAGCCCAGGCTGCGACATCATCTGCGTAGGTGACTTCGTTTCCTGTTTGATGAAGGGGAACAAGGACAGCAATGGTCATGTAATGCGTGGAAAACAGGGGCATGCCTGGTCCTCAGCTAAGTGCTCAGGAAATACCATTTCTTCTTGTAATTAAAGTGTACCCTGGTCTCGCCACAGGAGGCCCGCACAGCCCTTTTGCCTTCTGATCTCTGACTGCTTAGCTGTTTCTTCCTCCCTCTGAAGTGGACATGTTCTCTTGCAATATCTGGGAAAGATCAGAACCTCCACTTGGCCGCAGAGGCTGACACAGGGGTGATTAGGACCCGAGGGCACCCTGACTGAGGGTGTATGCCTTAGCTCTGCTGCTCTTTTCAGGTCTCATCAACGTGGTGACTCATGTCCAGATGCAGCCTCTGGAGAATAACATCAACATCTGGAGAATAACATCCTCTGGAATCCTCTGTTCGGTTGCTTCCTTTCTCTACCGTGAAGATGACATTCTCTATATAGTTTCTGGAAAGAACACATGATATCAAGTATGTCCAGGTGGTTTAAAAATACAGAAAGAGCTGTCTGTATCTTTGTTGTTTAATAGTAACTATCTAAGATTGAATTCAGTTCCATGGCCCACAGCATCTAAACAATTTTGTGAGTGCTTAAACGGCTGACCATTGTATTTGTTGTCATCCAGTGCATGTGTAGGGGACAGTATCATGGATGGAATGTAAGACAAGATGGATGGCAGTGATGTCTTTAAGCATTTTGTGCTAGCTGTGGATTTATTCAAGCAAAAAGGGGGGGGGGAATTCTTCCTAGCTACAAATGAAACTTGGAGTAATCTCTCCCAGTTGACAGGGAACTACTATCACCTCTGCTGACCTAAGAGAGCTGCTCCTAGGATTATGGAAGGTTGTCGCAGAAATATTGCATTCCCTCTGCTGAGAGAGCTGCATCAGCATTTTAGAAGACTGCTGAACTCAACTGTTTAGAGAGCCCTACATCTTCTCCTGACAGGACACCAAAGTAGTGGGGAGGATGAGAAAAGCAGAGATTGTTCCAGAGGAGCGTGGTAATTTAAACTCAACGCATGTTCTCTTTGAAAATGGGTGACACGGAGGCTGGGGAGGGGCTGTGAATCTTGGTCTGACTTCTGTATGGGCTGCTGCTGTGTTCCTGAAGATCTGTGTGCCTGGAAAATTTTTGTGGAACAGTCATTCAAAAGCCACTAAGAAAGATCACCAATTAGAAGAATCCATTGGAGTCTGAGGATCTTTTGGGGATGGTAGTTTTAGATGTTTAATAAATTTGAAATCTTAGGCATTGGATTTTTTTTTTTTTTTTTTTTTTGGAAAAAGGGGTCCCCTTTAGCTCCAGCTGGCCTGGAACTCGCTATGTAGACCAGGTTGGCCTTGAACTCATGGAGATCCACCTGCCTCTGCCTCCCAAGTTCTGGGATTAAAGGCATATGCTACCACCCACCATACCTGGCTTTGGATTATTTCTGAAAAGTGGGCAATACTAGCAAAAATGTTTTGTACTTCACTGTGGATTTCTTAAATATTGGTTTGCTCATATTAGAGAAATGTATGACTTTGCCAAGCATTACAAAGTTCTAGATTCTACTGGAAATTAATTCACTTAAGGTAACCTGGACAGTTTGCTTTCCTTGGAGCAATGTGTAAATACAATTATTTGGTAAAGGGGTTGGACGTTTAAGTACGATCCCTTAAATCTACAATATTCACGTTTCTCAAGTATTCTTTTGGAGGGTAGAGGAAGCTCTTAAATATTCACAAAATGTTCCCATGAGATAGTGAAAGACTATGAGGTATTTTGGGCATTACTTATTTGTATATATTGGGAACCTAGCTCGCCTATCAGCTTTTGAACATCTATACATGTCTCACCATTGTGACATCACTTTCAAGTTCTTTATGTTATCATCATAACAGATTTATTTAATCTGCTTTACAAGTAAGAATCTGAGGTTTAGGAAATGTAAATGAATTTCTCAGTGCTTATGTGTGGACTAGTAAGTTTCAGGTCTAGGACATACAATCAGAGATTTTTGGTTTTTGATATAGCTGTGTAGGAAGTGAGAAAAATTGTAGGTAGGGGCAGGAGGATTGAGGCCAACTTGGTCTACACAGGGAGTTCCAGGCTAGCCAGGGCTTCATAGCAAGAACCTATCTCATCTCCCAAAGAAACAAACAAGTAGGAAGAAGCAAAGAAACAAGTAGAATTTCAAACTGGTGTCTGGAGGTGTAGCTTGAAGAGAATATAAAAGACTTCTTAATGCGGGCGTCATAACCATATGGCTGCCATTTATCACGTGTTTACCGTGAGCCAGGCATGGTGAGAGGGGCTTCTCATTAAAACACACAGAATTCTCGTGAAGCATGTCTCATTATCCAGTTGCACAGATGAAGCAGAAGTTCTGAGATTTAAGTTGACTTGCCTCAGGCCGTACATGTTCATTAAGCAGAGGTCTTTGGTCTAAGACTTGTTTCTGTGTGCCTTGTGCTATTCTAGAATATTCGGCTCCTCACCATCCCAAACCCTTGAAATGTAAATGCTTCTGCCCATTAATTAAAGCTGGAATTTAGACCCCAATAAAAGACTTGTTCAGTAATATATAAGGCAAAGGAACCATGCAGTATGGGAATCACTTTAATGGGAAAGTCTTTGTAACAAGCCTATATAAACTGAAATTTTACATAGCCTTGTAAATCAAGTTAGTCATATGTTTTGAGAACATTTAGAACTATGCACTCCTTCTATGAAAAACAATGTAACCAGTCCTGTAATGATTTGGAATCCTGATGTAACTCTTAAAAGTTAAATTGTATACATAGCTTTAATCTTATACCATGTTCCCTGTTTGTGACTCAAGTTATACCCCCGACTCAAAACAATACATGTGTATGACTGTGATGGCCTTGAAAACTACAAAGATATTGCAAACAGCGTCTCCCCTACAGATGTTTCAAGCAACGTAGAGGCATAAATTGATGACATTTGTCTGTGGTTTTGTACGCTGTTCTGAATCAGCAGGATCAGAAAACATAACTTTATCTTGTAAAAGTTATCAAAGATGGCTCATACCATGCTTGAAATGCTGTTCAAAAAGTATGAGAGGAACCCTTTGTTAGGCAGTAGAGTAGGTAGAATAGAACAGAGTAGATGGAACAGAGTTCAGTTCTGAGAGGAATCAGAACACCACACGAGATTGGGTCCGCTCTTGGTTAAACTACCCCAAGAGTGAAGTTTCTCATTAATGTGGCATCACCACAATTCGACAATGTATGCTGATCCCTACATACGTACATTTTCTTACCAGAACAAAAACATCTTCTTCAATGCTGTGAAAGCAGTGAAAATATAGAAATTTTAAGATGCTCCAGAGACTTTAAACATGGAAAGATAGTCTTTGAAAGATATATATATATATATTTGTAAACCTTGCACAGCCCAACATAGAACTATGGAAATGGGCAGCAGGCCTGAATCTTAGCTGAAGAACTATTGGCAGCTGATTACTGCTGGGTGAGGAAGAGCTGATCTTCTTAAAGGGAGGGACTCTACATATGTTAACTAGATCTCAGTGAATGAACTTGCACTGAGGGACTAGAGAGTCCTTAAAATAGAGGACAAAATGGATGAAAACCAGTGCAGGGGCATGGGGGGGGCGGTGGCTGGGAAGGTACAAGTGGGGAAAGGGATACACAGAGGATTAAGATGTTCTTAATATGAAATACACAAAAATTTAATAAAAAGCTTAAAAAGTCAAGTATACATGCCATATAATGAAAAAATAGTCTTTAAAAAATTTAAGGATGTTTTATTATTATTATTCTGTGTATGTATGTGTATGAGATGTGTGTATGTGTGAGGCATGCATGTGCCACCATGCATGTGTGGAAGTCAGAGGACAATCCTGTGGAGTCATCTCTCTTCTTCTACCTCTGTGTGGGTTCTAGGGATTAAACTCAGGTCACTAGGCTCTCACAGCAATCACCTTTACCTGTGGAGCCATCTTGATGGTCCCTAAAACAGCAGTCTCTTGCTTTTGATTCCTTCCCAGACATTATTCTTGTTCCTGCTTCCCACAGGTAACCGCTTACATTTATCCTTTCTCCATCTTTAAAATATTTGTCTATACTGCCATTTCTTTTTATTTTCCTTTCTCTCGTGTGTGTGTGTGTGTGTGTGTGTATGTCTACCTGTGTGTAGGCATACATGTGTGCTGTGTGTGTGTGTACATTGGTGCAAGTGGATGTGAGGGTGTGTGTATGTTGAGGCACAAGAATGATGTTGGGAGTCCTTCTCATCACTCTCCATCTTATTCATTGAGGCAGAGCCTCTCAGTTACACCCAGAGCTCACTGATTCAGCTGTTCTGGCTAGTCAGCTTGCTTTGGGGATCCCTAACTTCCCAAGTACTGGAACTACAGGCAGGCCACCATGACTACCTTGGATTTAGGTGGGTTGCAGGGATCTGAACTCTAATCCCCATGCTGTAATCTGTTCACTCTAGTAATTGTTTTCTTTGCTGTGCAGATGTTTTATAATCTCAGATGCTTTATAGTCCCATTTATCCATATGGGATTATTTCATGTGCTATTTGGAGTCCTTTTCAGAAAGTCCATGCCCATGTCCATATGTTGAAGTGCTTTACCCGTGTTTTCTTCTGTTTCAGCTCTTACATAAGTCTTAGACCCATTTTGAATTGATTTTTGTGCAGGATAAGAGATACTGGATCTAGTTTCATCTATCTACACGTGGAAGTATTGCCAGCCTCGTTTGTTAAAGATGCTGTATACACTCCAATGTATGGCTTTGGTACCTTTGTAAAAAATTAGGTGGCTGTTTATTTCTGGGTCCTTTATTCTATTGCATTGATCTATACGTCTGTTTTTGTGCCAGTATCATTGTTTTTTTGTTACCATGGCTCTGTAATATAATTTGAGATTAGCTATTGTAATACAGCCAGCATTGCTCTTTCTGCTAAGAATTGCCACAGCTATTCAGGCCCTTTGTGCTTCTATATGAATTTTTAAGATTTTTCTAGTTATATGGAGAATGTCACATATATATGCAACTGATGAAGCTTGTGTTGAATCTGTAGATTGCGTTGGGTAGTCAGCCCCTTTGATATAATTAATTCTGTCTATCCATGAGCATGAGAGGCCTATCTTCTAGTGTCTTCTTCCATTTCTTTCTTCAATGGCTTATGATCATTATCTCCTTGGTTAGATTTATTCCTAGGTATTTTATTTTTTTAAGCTGTTGTGAATGGGGATTTTCTCCCTGGTTTAACTTCTTGGCAAGTTCATTATTGGTGTAAAGAAAAGCTATTGATTTTTATATGTTGATTTTTATATTCTTTCACTTTTCTGTTGATCAAGTCTAAGACTTTTTCTGGTGGAATCTTTAGGATCATTTAAATATAGAATTGATTAGGCTAGGCAGGTCAATGAGTTTCAGGGTACCACTTGTCTCTGCCTCGCCAGCACTGGAATTACAAGCATATACAGCCATGTCCAGATTTTTTATGTGAGTTTTGGGGATTGAACTCAGATCCTCATGCTTATAGTAAGCAGTTTACCAAATGAGTCATCTCTGTAGTACTGATTTGATGTTATTCTGATATTTCTGCCTTTTTAGGTGAGTTGATATTTTCCCCTTACAGTGTTTAGTATTGCTTTCTTTGCTTTCTATTTCTGACAGCTTGACTATAATGTCATAGAGTTTTTTTTTCTGGTAATGTCTATTTGGAGTTCTAAATGTCTGTTTTTTTTTAAGACAGGGTTTCATGTACCCCAGGCTGACCTTGCACTCATTAGGAAGCCAAGGATGACCTTGAACTTCTTTTTTTAAAAAAAATTTGTGTTTTTGAATTTTTGTGTATTTCATACAGAACATCACCTCAGTAGATGAACTTGCAGTGAGGAATGTCTGGGGACACTAACTTGACATAATAGGCCTTAACACAAATGACCTTGATCTTATTGCTCCTGTTTCAGCTCTCTTACATGCTGGGATTGTAGGCATGCCCCACCACACCCAGATTTGCCTCTTGTATTTGAATGCCTATTTCTTTCTCTAGTAGGTTTGGATATCCCACTAGTTCTTTTGGGGAAGGGATCTTCTTGCTGAGTCACCTATATTTGAAAGTCCAGGCTCCAGTATCATTCTGCAAGGAACAATCAAACTATTTAGGGAATCCAAACCCTACCTGTGACTAGCCCCTCAACAGGCTGGCTGCCCTTGCAAAAGCTTCCTGCCTCAGGGCAGGACAGTTAAGTTGCCTGCTGGATGCAAACCAAACAGAATATACTGCCACTTCTCAGTTTTGATTTTCTGCTATTTTATTCATTTCCTAGGATTGTTTTAACAAATCGGATGACTTACACTCACCGTCTCACTGCTCTGGGATTGAGTGCGTGTCAGTAGGGTTGTTTTAGGGACAGTATATGGGAATCCCTCCCAAGCCTTCTTCTCAGGTTCTGGTAGTTTACTGGCAATCTTTGGTGTTTTTTGGCTTGCGGATATATCAGCTGGGTTTCTGATATATCGACACAGCTGCTGCTTTGGACAACTCACGATGTTTCGTTTCTTCATACAGGTTCTCTGTTTCTTCATGTAGTTTCCTCTGTATGCATTTTCTCTCTCTGCATATCTTTTTCTGTCCAACTTTCCATTTTTGTAAGGACACAGGTCATACTAGATGACTGACCTAATGGCCTCAATTTTACACAATCACTTTTATAAAGATCCTTTTTCTAGACAAAGCTTCATTCTACGGTATTAAAGTATTATCCATTGTCTTCCTACCAAAATGAGGCTTCAGTCCTTATCTTCATTACATTTTTTTCTGTTCACCTTTGCTCTGCTCACCTTTCATGTTAAAAATTTGTGCTCAACCAAGATTCAGTGCTAACATTATTTTCTGACTATGCAAGTATTATATACATGTGAGTCATATAATAAATTCCGTTAAATTTCCTTTACTTTGCAACTTTTGTTTTAAAAGAGTTTTATGAATAGTCTTGTGTTCTTGTTTGCTTTGTTTTCTAAATCAAAGGAGATCAACTTCGTGATCATAAGAACTCCTGGAATGCATAAAAGAACAGATGAGACACTAGTAGAAACTGCACAAATGTGCAAACAGGTGATTTAAAGGAGAAAAAAAAATCCATATGGTTACAGGCAAATGAAAAGATGCTTCGACCCTTTGGTGAAATGAACACATCCACACAGTACTCTACTCTTTTCAGAGTAGCTATATCTGGAAAGCTGGCTGGTGGCTGGTAGACACCTGGCAATGTAGGAATTAACAAATTATTCTGGTAGAAATGTAGACCAGGACTTCAGTTCTGGAGAGTAACCTCATATGTCTTCATCAACTCCATCTCATTCCAGGATGTACATTCTACAGAAATTCCCTGCTTTGTTTATTGTGACATCAAGTTGGAGACAATCTGGTTGTTGTTAAGTAAGTGCCCAGATAAGTACATAGGGTGAATACAGATTAAGGAATGCTCACGAGTCAGAAGCAATGAATTTGATATATGCTCAGCACTGTGGTTTTGATATGCTTCCTAAAATTCAAGTCAGAAACTTGATCCCCAGTGTGGCAGTGCTGGGAAGTGAAGGTTAATGGGAGGGGTTTGGAGGCACTGTCCTCATGAACAAATGAATGCCATTGCTACAGGAGTGGTTCCTTTAGAAGAGAATGGGTTCAGTAGCCCCGTGCTCTTTCTTCCATTCCTTTGCCCTCTGTTTACCCTTCTACTTCCCACCACAGGATGATGTAGCAACAAACAAACAAACAAAACAACAACAACAAAAAACCACTTGCCAGATGCTTGCCTCTCCATCTCAGACATCTTCACCTCCACAACCACAAGAAATACATTTCTGCTCATTTTAAACTGCCAATCTGTTGTATTCTACCATAGATGTGCAGAATGGACCGAAGCACTGAACAATATGAATCTAAAAAATAGTGCTGAGCAGAGAAAAAAAAAAGAAGAAAAAGGAGATATGGGTCAAAATAATAGAGGCACAAGTTGAAAATTCATGTGAATAATATAGTATTTATTTGGAAAAGAACTCATATAAATGAAGTCATACACTTTAAATGCACTAGGGAGTTTTCATAGAGAGGAAATGGAAATAAAGGAGAATACACAAATAAATAAGGGGGCCTGAGCTAAGTAAGACCAGTGCTGGTAATCCAGGGTTGAAGAGTATGATTATCTCAACCATTTGTACCTGGGTCCTGAAAACATTCAGCGTTTACATAATTATGAGGGAATAATCACTATGTCCATGTAGTGTATTACGATTACATTTTCCTTATGGGAGGTTGAAGGAGTTACAGGTTTTTTTTTTTTTAGGGAGGTTGAAGGAGTTACAGGTTTTTTTTTTTTTTTTCTGTTTCATGTACCTGGAATTAATATGACTTTGAAGGGGTTGATTAGTTTTCTTTGCACTGTCGCTAATTCATCTCTAAATTCACGAGGAGACATGGTGAAAGAAGGCCATCTTGAAAGCAGGAAGGGAGCCTGAGTGGAAGTTCACTCTATTTCCTTTATTCTGGGACCTCTAACTTCAAAATCTCAGGAAGTACATTTCTGTTGTTCAACTGTCTATCCTGTGATATTTTGTTATGATGGTCTAAACAAAGTAAGGTAGCTTTTGGTTTCAGCAGTGAAGCATATGGAAAGTCCTTAAAATGTGGAAGTAGCTTTTAGAGCTAGGTAGAGTCTGGAACAGCTTGAGGCACATTTGGAAAAAGCCTAGCTTGCCATAGAGGGATAGTGATGGAAAAATGGACATTAATGGCAACTCTGATGACTGCTCATAAAGAATAGAGGAAACTAAAAAAATGGCTCCATCTTACGGAATCATAAAATGAAGAATCATGTCAGCAGAATCATATCAGCAGAAGTATAAATACAAAGGATTATTCTGGTGAGTCCTCAAATGAAAATCAGGAATTTGTTGTTGGAAACAGGAGGAAAGTTCCTTATAATTAGGTGGTGAAGAGCTTGGCAGACATGTAGTGTTCTATGTAGAGTAGAAACCATAAGCAATGAAGCTGGGAATTTAGCAGAGGAGATTTCTAAGCAAAATATTGAAGGTGCTGCCAGTAGGGTCTTGCTTGATTGTAGTAGAACTCGAGGGAGAAAATACGAAGTCAAGAAAGGATTGCTAAGCATAACGGAAGCCAAAATGTGAAGGTTTGTAAAAACTCTTAAGCATAGTGTCAAAAAAAGTGTTGTTGAGAAGAAAACACTATAAAGGAGTGACAAACAAGTCATTTGGAAATGAGATTAGTATGGTTGAGCACCATACATTTTATGACTTGCCTACACAGAACCCAAAGAAAGAGTTGGCATTATAGAAGCAGAAACACTGACAATTTGAACACAAATTGTTGGAGGTAATGAAGGATTCCTAGGTGTGTTAGTTACTTTTATGTTGCAGTGATAAAACACCACGACCAAGGAAACTTATAGAAGGAAGAGTTTATTTAGGTTACAGCTCCAGAGGGATAAAGAGTCCGTCATGGTGGGGAGACATGGTAGTGGGGTTGGGCGGAACAGAAAGCTGATAGCTCATGTCTTCAAGTATAGACAGGAAACAGAGAAAAACTGGAAGTGGGCAAGGCTATGAACTCTCAGACCTTGTACTGAGTGACTGTCAGCAAGGCCGTACCTCCTGAGGGTTTCACAACTGTCCCCAGACGGTGACACTAACTGACTAAGTCCTCAAATACTTGAGTCCTGGGAGAGGCAATTTTTATTCAAAACACCATGGAAGGCTTCCCATAATCTAAGGCTCTATAGGACAGGACAATGAAGTCATTTTACTGTGAACATGTACTATTCTCCAACACAGGGAAAGAATGTTCTAGAATTTTCTCCCTACTAGGTTTTTTTTGTTATATTTTGAAAAGGCTGTTATTCAAGTATTGGGCACCTCATACTGTAGCTACGGTTTTTCTCCTCTCCCTCAGTTTATATTTCTTATTTTATTTTACACTCTCTGAGAGCTTATTCTCAACGCTATCTTCTAACTTATCCAATGGTTTTACTTCTTTCTATTCACTTATTTTTTATTCCCCAAAGGTCTCAGTTTATGTAGAATGAGTATTTAAAAATGGATGCTTACTCTTGCTTTGTCCTCACAATATTCTTATTCTTCCCTTTTAAGAGGTATATTTATTTATTATCTGTTTATTATTTTATACGTATTTGTGTATTGCCTGCATGTGGGTAAGTGCACTCACATCGTGCAATACCCACAGAGGTCAGAAGAAGGCATTAGAGCCCCTGGAACTGGAGTTACAGACAGTTGTTAGCCCTGATGTGGGTGCTGGGAATTGAACCCGGGTCCTCTGCAAGAGCAGCCAGTGCTCTTTTTTAAACAATTATTTTAATTTAGGTTTATGTATATGTGCCCGCTTATCTCTATGTTTGACATGCACGCAGTGCATGCAGAGGCTGGAAGAGGATGAGGGCATCAGGTCCCTTGGAATTGGAGTTCCAGGCTGCTCTGAGCAGCCTAGATGTGGGTGCTGGGAACAGATCCTGGGTCCTCTGTAAGGGCAGCAACACCCTTAACCACTGAGCTGCCTTTCCAGTCTATTTCTTGAATCTGTTCAGGTTTTTGGAGCTGTTTCCTTCTGCTCCTTATATTGTTTTTCTCTTCATCTCAGATCCTTTCACTGCTTATTATTTGGGTCTCTCACACTGGAAGCTTTCCCACGAGTATTTGGTGATGTGGGGCTGTTTGTTCAAAGTTCAAAACACAGGGAAATGAGCATTCTGTGAACAGGGACATGACTTTACCTGGTACGTTTTGCTGGAAGACACCTGGCACAACTGTGCAAAGACTAAAGCATTTATAAGTATTGTTCTCAGTTGGGTTGATCACATTTCACTGAGATAAACCTTCCAATCTCCCTCCTAGGGCAGATACCCCAGGTTTTCAAAATTCTTACTGCTGATCTGAGTAAGAGAAGTTCAACGTTCAGTAAGCTCCTCTCACCCAATCCAAGGGTTCAGTATGAAGTCTTACCCATCAGCTCTGCTCTAAGGTACTGAGGGTCACTGCCTCAACCTCTTCGTAACATCTAGTCTTCCACTGGGATAAGAGGAGGGGTACCTCAATTGAGCCTCTTACTGAGACATGCAATTAAATCTCCGGTTTTAGCATCATCTGCATTCATCTTTCAAAAGTACAGGGAGCTGTAAATTCCCATTTCCTGTCCTTTACTCCCCCTGCATAGGCTTATTTCTTAAATAATCTTAGGATTGTGATTCAGCTTCATAGATCTACTAAGTCAGTTACTACCTTTCCTTTTGCCTTCTGGTTTTCAGGGATCTATTGCTGTCATGTTTCCCCATTCTTTCCTTGGGTCTCAAATTCTTTTTGTACCGTCATGTCATTGGATATTGTTTTTGAGAAGTGGTAAAGCACTTCCATGGACTTTCCAGTTGGATTAGATTTCTCGCAGTAAGTTTTTGAGAGAAATAGAGACCAGAAGATCGTTACTGTTCTCCAAAGGAAGGTTTCAGGGCTATAAACTTGAATTTTAAATACTTGATAGCTATGTGATCTTGGGCATGCTACTTAACCTTCCTTGTTCTCATAGATACAAAGGGGAGAATTACAAAGACCTTAAAGAGTTGTTAGAATTGAAAAACACCTAGTTTAAAACTAGCATATAGTATGGTAATTATCCAATAGACAGCAACTTTTATTACCTTATGATTGGATTATAGAGATGACAGTTACTTTCTGTCTTCTAGGAAGTGAAATAAAAAATAAAACAAGAACCCAAACATTTTTGTTAGTAGTGTCCAGGAAATGTCAAGTAAATATCCTTGTGCTTCTTAAATGCCAGGTTTCTGACAATAACTAGATTGGAGAAAGGGACAGGGCTTCCTATTTTCCAGTAAGAATGGAAAGCAGTTGCAAATGTCCAGTATAAACAATTTAATTTACTTTGCTGTCAGTGGGAGGAGAGTCTGGAAAGTGACTAGCTCCTGCCAAGTCCTCCAGAGTTCTCACCTAGGAATCTTTATCTTCTCTGGAGACTAAAAGTGTAAACAGAGCACAGTTTACCTTAATACAGGTATGTCCAAGAGAAAGCAGGAGGAAGAGACCTGTCAAATAGTGGGGCCTTTTTGGTGCATTATCCTGTTTCCTGTTAGATATATGCCCCTTGGCACTAGGCTGTCCCCAGTGTAATTAGTTCTATTAACATGAACCAACTTTTTAAAAGAGAAACTGGAAGAATGATCTCTAGCTCAGTCTTCTAAGTCTGTCTCAATTCCCCACAATATAGACAAAGTTACTGCTGGTATAAAAGCCAAATTTGGGACTGGAGAGGTGGCTTAGCAGTTAAGAGCACTGGCTACTCTTGCAGAGGACTTGTGTTCAGTTCCCAGCACCCACATGGCAGCTAACAACCATCCATAACTCCAGTTCCAGGGTATCTGATGCCCTTTTCTGACCTTTGTGGGCATTGCATGACATGGGTGCACTTCCATGCAGGCAACACACTCATACACACAAAATAAAAAAATACTAAATAAATAAAATATTTAAAGAACCCCCAAATTCCACTGTCTGTCATCTATCACAGCATACCCCATTTACTTTCTGAGTATTAGTTATTATTTCTTTATATAAAATTTTGTCCGATTCTCATTTTTCCATAATTAATTCGTCTCTGTAGACCAAAGCATATCTACTTGTCTTTAAGTTCTTGAAGTAGATAGAGATCTGGTTCCCCTCAGAGGGAAAATCCATATATATTTACGAAAGTATGGATTTCAGACACATCATGCCTCTTTAAATTGCTGCTTCCTTCCACAGAGTGTGGTCAGCAGAGGTCCATTTGGGTTGTAGGAATTTTATAGCCAGCCAGCTCTCTCTCTCTCTCTCTCTCTCTCTCTCTCTCTCTCTCTCTCTCTCAATGTGGGATTTCTTTCTTGAAGCTATTAACACACAGTTGAATGCGACTTCTCTGGGATGTTTTCCCTGTAGGATTGGAATGCAAATTAAGTTATCTTTCCCACTAACTTTCTTTCTTTGGACAGGCTTATTAAGCCTGGAATTTTGACCATATTTGGCAAATGTTAAATGTGAGACTCCTGTATAAGGACGATCTTTGAGTCTTTGTGGTGAGAATAATGACTAACATATACATATACACGCATGCGTGCCTGGGCGCGTGCTCATGCACACACACACACACACACACACACACACACACACACACACACACACAGAATCCCTGTTAGAAGGGAGCTCTTTCTACTCGTTAACATTGGATTGGATTTCACATGTTCCACTCCTCCATCATGTCTTTCTGTTTCCCTCCTTTTTCCCTTCTCTTTTTTCTTATTTTTCTCTGCCTCTTATCTTTTTCTTTCTGTTTTGCTTGTCTAGTTTTTATTTTCCTCTTATTTTCTTCCTTCCTTTTTCCCCTACGCATTTGTCTCCATCCTCCTCAGGGTTCCCCCCCTCAACTGCATGAATTAAGTGGAGTGCTGTGAAGAGACTTTCTAGAACAACTGAAAGCATCTCCTACTCCCTAGAGAGTTTAAGAACATAAATTTCCAAACATAGGACCCCCGCAGAGAGGGCTCTCCATGGCCTTCTGCTGGAATTGGTATTCCCTGGAGAACTCATGGGTATCCATTATGGGCCTTGGCAGCAAAGCAGTGACCTCCCTGGGACCTTCAGCTCATTTCTCACGGAGCACCAAGAGCTCAGCTGCCACCACAACTTTGTGTAACTTTCCAACCTCAGACAAATCTGAACCAATGACCTGCGGGGTGAGAAGCTCCGTATAACTTGATTACATTTTTTAAAAATTCCATTTTTCTCTTGAAAAGACACCTTCTGAACACAATGTCAGTTTATCTCTGTAATTTTAGACATCAAATAGCTTATTTTTTTAGTTCTCTCTGGATCAAAGAATGTTATTAAGAAGAAAAATGTAAAAAATATTGGTTTTGCAGCAATCCAGTATCCAAACTGAAGGTTCTAATAAACTCACAGAAATGGTTTTTGTTCAGAGATTCTTTAGAAAATAAAACAAAGATAAAACATCACGTAGTATGAGAGTATCCTAGAATTTGCCTTAAAAAATTAAGTAAATAAAATAACCAACAGATTTTCAAAGATAATGTGCTCAAAAAACTTCTATTTATTTATGATGAGATTTATCAGTAGGAGTTATGAGTATGTTATCTTACTATATTATTTCTGTGAGATATCACAGAATATAGAATCCATAATATAGATTTTGCATGAGTAGTAAAGGAACAAATAAGAATTATTCTTCACCTCCTCCGTTTAGCTGAAGAGTCTCCACTGAATGTTTTCCCCATTCTTGGTACAGACAAAGGATGCTGGATCCTATTTCAAGACCCTTGGATTAGAACTTCATCTCCAGATATTGTGGTTGCTTTATCAAAATAGGCCCAAATAAATTAAAACAACTGATACAATGTAATGAAAATGAACAAGCAGTTCCCCATTTTTTATAGTTTATAGGAAAAAAAATCAATATTTCGTCTTCAAGTGCTTACACCTATGCAGGAAAGGGATGTGGAAAAATGAATTGTTCCATCTGTAATTTCAAGCAGGGAAAATGAGTTACAAGCATATCAGCAAAATACAGACAGAGGTCGGCCCAGCGAAGCAGGAGGAAAAATGACTAACCACCTTTCCCCTTATTCCTATAACTGATGGGACATAAACAAAACATTCTCCCCAGAATGAAAGGCTAGAAGTCTGACACTGAGCACTGGCTACATCCCAAGATATCTTTGTCACCAAGATGGGTTCAAGTTATGATTTCACCGTTTCTATGATTGACATTGTTACGGTTCTGAGAACAGTTACCATGGAAACAGAGAGCCTTGCATCTATTTGAAGTAATTCACCTGACCTACTGCTCAACATGAGGGAGGGCTGAGTACTAGAATTCTTCCCAAGTAGTCCCTGAGATCTGGCCATGTGGACTCTAGTGTTGGCTTGGTTCTGAAGAGGTTTTCCAGGCAGACCATGTGAGGTAGGATGGGAAACAGGGTAATTTCCTGCATCTGCTGAGACATATTCCAGCCTGAGATTTCCCCTAGGTAGTGAGTGATGATGTTGTCAACAGCCTCTGGTGCTTTCTCCCTCCTAAATATGGACTACTTTTCTTCTCTTTCACTCCTGCTATCTCCTAGGAAGGCCTACAGGAAATGTGCTTTAATCAGTAGCAGAACATTTGTGTCTATCTCTAAGCTGGAGAAAAATGGGGAAAGATCGAGATGAAGCAAGAAACGCTAAACCACCTTCAGAAGACTGCATCACAGTACACCAGAAATGGCATCTGGATTGAACTAAAGCTTGGTCTATGCTGCCCAGTCCCTTTAAAGCAGAACATAAAACCTAGGAATCTGATTGTTGCAACATCCTGGTATGTATCTCTTTAACGCTGACATTAATCCGATCTACCCAAGACCCATTCTGCCTCTTCTTTATTACCGTGCTCCTCCTGTCTGCTCCATCCTCCATCTCCACTTCAGGATGTCCCCTTTCTTTCATTGTGGGACCAGGATTGAGTGCTTGTCAGTTTCATCATTCTTCATTGCTGCTCTGGATGATCCCCCTGCCCCCAACACTATCAGTTTCTTTCTAGAGAAACTCAAGTTACCATTGGGCTGTTTCTTTCCTATCCTCACAGAATTACTGACTGACTTTGGGATCCTCTTCTACTCTCAGTAGTGACCCTACCTTCTAGCTTGGCATTTTCACTTCCTGATACCTTTATCTGATGCTCAATAAAGTCAGTTCCTCATCAACGACTCTTTTTGATACATTGCTTCTCTCTCACTTTCTGCCTTCTCACTTCCTGTTACCTCCATCTGTCCTCTACCCATGGTCACTAGGCTAAAATAGCTGCATTTTAATTTTACTTTCCCCCCAAACTGAAATGCTTCCTTATGTACCCAAATTTCCTATCTTTTCATATTCACTCACTGTCTATGAATGGATCCTTATGAAGGCTTCCATCATGGGAATTATTTTGTTTTCCATCTGTCAGGTGCTCTTCCTGAGGTCACCCTGTCAGTGAGTTCAGCTTTCTCAACACAATTTGTGCTTTCCCCAAACCTACATACCGAATTTTATAGGTAGTAGGGTTATGGACCAGTTCTCTGCTCTCTCAGAATTATGATATAGAAAATTAACCAGATGATGAGCTTAAGTACAAACCAACCGAAGAAACTGAGGGATGCAACGAGGGTGTTTATGATGACAACAAATATTTGTATGGACCAGATACTGTTATAAGTTCCATGTGCTTATTGATTTATTTAACCCTTCCAAGAAACCTCTGAATAACGATGTCATCATTTCCATTTTTTGCCTGGGAAACAGGTACAGAACAATTATGTTCACTTGCTTGGGAGTTGTAAAAACGATGGCTCTGGGATTTGAAATTAGACAGTTTCTTTAGTCTATCTTACCTCCAAATTTCTCCTTTAGTGTAACCGTCAAGATAGTTTCATGGACAAGAAGGTCACTGGGGGACTCTTTGAAAAGAAGACATTTAGCCTGAGGCTTCTAGACAAAGAAGTAGCACTTCACACATACCTAACTAAAGGAATCAGCCAGGGAAGAGAATTTCAGTGAGAACCAGCAGGCTGGCAAAAGGCCTCAGAGTATTTGAAAAATGGAAAAAGAGTCAACATGACTAAACCACAGAGCAGGAGAGAATGGTCCATGAGGCTGGGACAGACCTAAAATAGACTTGGCAGATTAAGGGATTTTATTGTGTTCAAATAGCCATGGGGCGCTAGAGTCAGTTTTCAGTTTAGTAATCTCTCTCTGGCAGATGTGTGGAGACTAGATTGAGAAAGTGGGGAGAACAGCTGGGAAGCCTTTGCAAGGGGCCCAGTCTGGGGACAACTGTGGGTTTGTCTATGGTTATGGCACTGGAAATGGAGGCTTCTGAATCTGCTGTGTAGGTACCTTGTTGGAAGCAGCATCAACGGGGCCAGGTGATGGGTGAACCTGAGAAGGGAAGGACAGAAACAAAGGTGAATCTTGTTTTTTTAGCCAAAACTAGCAAATTTTATTCTCATTTTCACCGAGCAGAGGAGGCTAGCTAGCAGCTGAATACTTAGCTCTCCTTAGCCTTGTGAACCACCATGAATACCACCCCCCTTCCATAAAATGCTGCCTCCTTATTTCATTCCTATTTAAAGTCTCCAATCTGCAATTTTGAGCCATTTTTTTTCTCTTTTAAAGTATGGCTGATCTCTGATTCCTATTTCCTCATGAATCTTCTATTTTCTTTCCCTAGTATCCTGAACTTAACCAATGAACGCAGTTTTCTCCATCCTGGAGAACAATTCCTCTCCTAGTATTGGCTGTCTCTTTAGTTGCTTCCACAGACTACATCATCCTTTAAAAGTAAGTCATTTTAGTAAATGAGCCACACTTCTCATGACTGTTACTAGAATGAATGCTCTCACCTTGATGTCTCATGAGAAAAGAGTGATCTTGGATCATCCTGGATACCATCCAGGCATGTGATTTATTCAACAGCTCTGAACACTGCCTCACATCACATTTCTGCTATATTTCCATAGCCTTTGTTGGTAGAGATTTACCAAAAGGCAAATATTGCCTGAAATAAGCATATTGAGAGCTTAATATTTGCTTCCTTGAAATTTCCTTTTTAGGAATTTCGCAGAATGTGGGCTTTCCAAATCTCCAAGTTCATTAAGCCAAATATCTATCTTATCTCCTTATTATAAAATTCATGGTAATGGTTTTCCATCAGAATGATCAATTCATTACAACGTAGCCTCTTGTGATATTGCGAAAATGGAACCTCTATTTAACCACATGGTCAAATACCCAGAATCATTTTAAATACCCAGTGTTGAGTGGTCATTCAAATAACATTAAACAGTTGGTATTTTAAAACAGCTGGTTTATTAAAAGCGGGCAGTTCCATGATTATCCCTCATAGGATAATTGTTCTGATGAGCTAACAAAGCTAGCTGTTGAGCTAAAAGAGACCAAAGAGGAAGGCAGAAAATTGGTTTTGGAGTCACAGGAAGAATCATTTAAAGAGCTCAACTCTAACAGTAAAACTGGGAGAGAAAATGAGAGAGGCTAGTGCAAAGGCTGCATTATCAGCCTTGGCTTCTAAGTTTGGTCTGTTTCTCTAATTTATCTCTAGCCATTGCTTAGTTATCTTCCAAAACTGAGCTTATATAACCTGACTCATGCTATTCACTTTGTACTGATTTTCTATTCTGTCTTGAAAACTGCATATGAGTTTCACTACTTCCTTCTTATAAAGTATCTCCTAACATCTGCAGGATACTGTCATTTGGGTTGTGGAACTGGAATGCCTGGATTCACCCCCCGAGTCTCTCAGTCTCTCTCCCTCTCTCTCAATTAAGATTTTTGTTCTTAGACACTTTCACACATGTACGCAATTCTTACTGACCACTCTCACCTTCATCCTCTCCTACCTCCCTACTACCCCTGGCCAGTCTACCTCCTCCCCAAGAATCTCTCTCACACACTTATGTCTATTTTTTTTTTTGTCTGTTTGTTAAACCAAGGTCATCTATTTGACCATGGGTTTGGAGGTATCCATTGGAAACTAGTGAGCTCAGCAGTGGGCATACAAATAAAGACAATGATCCTCCTCTCCCAGAATCTACCAATAGCCACTATTTTAACTGTAAAGAGAAGAACCGCAAGAGCACTTCCGTTCCATGACTGATTGCTAACAGGGCCAGTCTTGTGTGGGCCCAGTGCAGGTAACCACGGTTGTTGTGAGTTAATGATTGCAATGGTTATACTGAGTCTCTGACTCTGTCTCTTAGCTGTGTGAGTTTGGTTAAGGGATGTGGTGGTTTAAGTGAAAATGTCCCCCACAGACTCCATGTATTTGGATATTTTGTCCTCAGTTTTGGGAGACTTTAGGCAGTGTGGTCATGCCAGAGGAGGCACATCTCTGGGCTATCTTAGAGAGTTCTGAAGCCTTGCCTGATTTCCTGTTGCTCTCGGCTTCCTGTGCCTGCTTCAAGATGTGAACACTCCTCTTTCTGTTCTGGCTACCTCCTGCCACCATGCCTCCCTGCCATGACAGACTCTAATCCTTCTGGAACCATAAGCTCAAATAACCTCTTCTTTCTATAAGTTGCTTTCATCAGTGTTTTTATCACGGCAACAGAAAAGTAACTAATACGGGGACATGGTCTCCTCATGCCTCAGCTTGCTGTTATGCTAAATAGAAGTAATGGTAGCAACTATGTGATAGTACTGTTGGGATGCTTAATAGTTGACATATATAAAGTATTTAAAATATTTTGGGGCATATTAAGTGCTTAATAAATATGTCTAGCATTTTGTGGCAGGTAGAGTTATTCATTTCTTCATCTGGATATTCATCTATGGTATTGACTGTCACCATGTGGTGTTTATTTTATTTATGTGTGAATAGGCTGTGGTTTGACAGAAGATAGAAATGTCAACATTACTTTTTCTGTTTTCCATAGAGCCTCATTTGATATAGAGTCATAATGAAAATTCAACAAAGAGTTAATAAATTTGTGAATAACTGTGGAAATGTGATTTATTTAAAGATAAATTAATAAGGGGCTCAAGGTGAAATTATTATTAATAAAATCAGCTAGAGTGTCCATCCATATTTTTGTGGTTATTTGTAATTTTGTGATTTTAATCTTTGGCTACATGGTGTTCAGATCTCACCCCGTATGTAATACAGTGAAAGAAGGAAGTGAAGCACTACCTACGTGCTGTATACTTTATAATCGTAATCACTGTCCTCCTCTAAGATATTAGTGTCATTGTACAGCTAAGGCATCAAAGGAGGTCAGTGATAAACCTAAGTTTAAGAAGCTGGAGAGATGGCTCACTAATTAAGAACAACTGCTGGTCTTGCAGCGGTCCCAAGCTTGATCCCCAGCACCTACATGGCAGCTCACTACCACCTGTAACTTCAGTTACAGTGGATCCAGTGCCTTCTTCTGGGCCCTGAAGACACTAGGCATGTACATGATGCACATATACACACGCAGGCAAAACATATACATCAAAAATAAAAAATAAAAAATGAGTGGTCAGTCAAGATTTCCAACCCATAGAGTCAAAATTTGAGTCTACAATGTCTGCTTAAAGAAACAAAAACTTTTCTATTTTGTCTTCATGAATTCACCATATTCATTACCGGTAACTTCCCATTATCTCTACCTCCAATGTCATCTGAGACTTTATGGTTTAGCCATCAGTGCCCTGGACCCCAGACATGAAGCACTGCTTCTCTAAGTGTAATCTTTCCTCCATAGAAAACAAACCACTGACGACCTCCCTTTGCATCCCTGGGCTGCATAGCCACCAGCTTCCTGAGGTCAGCATTTTCCTGGGTAAGTTCGGCTGTGCCACCCCTTGACTCCCCGAGCCTCATTCACCCTCCCAGCTTCCCCAACCCATCTCTCCTCCTAGACTGGGCACTGACCCATTTCTTATGTTGGCACCCCAGGCCCCTGGACTGACCTCTCGGCCCAGAATCCCCAGTGCTTCCTGATCCCTTGCATTCAGACCAACCCAATTCCTCCCTGTAGTTCCCAGGATTCCTCAGGGCCTCTTCCTGCCCCCATATCCCTTTGCATCCCTGGGCAGGCGGCAGAGCTGCCAGCTTCCTGGGGCCAGCATCCCTGCCCCCATCCCCCTGCTCCTAGGCCAGCCCAGTCCCGAAATTCCTGAAGCTAGCATCTTTCCTGGAGGGATCCAGACCTTAAGAGAAAGCCTGAGGGCATCTGTTCCTCATCTGACTTTGGCCTCCGTGGGAACTCCTGAGCAGCAAGATGAAAACAATTTGCCTGCTCGAATATAAAATCAAAAGAGAGAACATGGAGCCTAGACCAATCAGCTTTTCATGCCCAACAAGTAAACCACAAAGGCACATAAAGTTTACAAAAAGAAACAGACCTAAACTCCACAAAGGAAGACTTGAGTCTCACACAAGAATCAGAAACTACAAAAGAAATCCACATGTCAAAGTCACAGAGAAAAAATAATAACATGAAAAACCAAAATAATATATCCCCACCAAGTACCAACAGTCCTCTATAGGAGTACAATGAGAACACCTTAGAGATAACACAGGACATGAAACTCAAAAGAACAATTATAAATATGATAAAAGAATTCAGTGAATTTAAAGAACATACAAAGAAATAAAAGAACTGAAAGAAGATAGGGATAAACTTCTGAATGAATTCATAAGAGTTAGAAATATTGAAGAATACTCAGGCTGAAATGAAGAAGGAAATGAAACATTCAGTAAACCAATTAGAAATGACAGGAGAAAGCCTAGACAGGAGAAAGCCTCACCAATAGGATGAATGAATTGGAAAACAGAATATCAAGACTGGAAGATAAAGTGGATGAACTAGACCACACAAAGATTATGAAAAATTTAAGAAATCACACGAATGGAATATGCAGGAATTGTGTGATGCCATAAAAAGACCAAACTTATGAAGAATCTCAGGAAAATGGTATGGACCAGATTTTTAGCAGAACTGTGGAGAAAATTTTCCCAAATTAAAGAAAGACATGCCCATACAAATTCAAGAAACATATAGAACACCAAATAGACAGGACCTGAAAAGAAACTCACCATGGCACACCATAGTAAAAACACTAAATGTATAGAACAAAGAGAGAATACTGAAAGCTGCAAAAGAAAAACAAGAAGTCACATAAAAAAGAAAACCCATCAGGATTACAGCTGACTTTTCAGTGCAAACTATGAAAGCCAGAAGAGCCTGGACCAAAGTAGTCCCAGTTCTAAATGACCACAGATGCCAACCCAGGTTATTTTACAGAGCCAAAACGTCTATTATAGTCGAAGGGGAAAGAAAAATCTTCCATGACATAAATAAACTGAAAGAATCCATGTCCACAAAACCAGCTCTTCCGAAAGTTCTGGAAGCAATACGAAGAGCTGAAGAAAGGAACAACTATACCCAAGGGGTAACAGAAAGAAACATAATGAAGGTATAACTGTGGAAACCCACAGTTACACCAAGAATCCGAACAGAAATCAAAACGACAGGAATCAAGACATGTCTTTCATTATTAACCTTAAATATCAATGGACTGAACACCCCAGTCAAAAGACACAGACTAGTTGAACGGGTTAAGAAACAAATCCCATCTTTTTTTTGTCTGCAAGAAATTCATCTTACTTTCAAGGACAGGCACCATCTTTAGGTGAAAGGATGGAAAACACTATACCAAGCATATGGTACTAAGAAAAGAGCAGGCCTTGCAATTCTAATATCTGATAAAATAGACTTTAAACTAAAACTAATCAGAGGAGATAAAGAGGGCCACTTCATTCTGATCAAAGGAACAACAGACCAAGAAGATATTACAGTCATGAACATATATTCACCAAACTCTGGTGCACCCAACTTCATAAAAACAG
>NW_008356473.1:4779247-4780325 GCF_000622305.1 Nannospalax galili | reverse complement strand
ACTTTCTCCAAAATCGACCATATACTGGGGCACAAAACAAGCCTCAACAAATACAAAAAGACTGAAATATTTCCATGCATTCTATCAGACCACAATGCAATAAAGCTTAAAATCAACACAGAAGAAACTCTAGTAACTACATGAACACATGGAGATTAAACAACACACTCCTGAATGATGAATGGGTTGAAGGAGAAATTAAGAAAGAAGTAAAAGTATTCCTGGAACTAAATGAAAGGGACAACACAACAGAACAAAACCTCTGGGATGTGTTGAAAGCAGTCCTTAGAGGGAAGTTTATGCTCTACGCGCCTACATTAAAAAAAAATTGGAAAGAACACAAATAAATGACTTAACATTGCAACTTAAGACACTTGAAAAGCAATAACAAATGAAACCCAAACCCAGCAGACAAGAAGAAATAAAAAAAATCAGAGCAGAAATTAATGAAATAGAAACAAAGATAACAATACAAAGAATCATTGAATCCAAGAGCTGGTTCTTTGAAAAGATAAACAAGATTGACAGACCACTAGCCCAGTTAACCAAAAGAAAGAAAGAGTACCTCCAAATCAAGAAAATCAGAGGTGAAAGGGGAAACATCACAACAGATACTATAAAGATCCAGAACATTATAAGGGAATACTTTAAAAACCTATAGCTAATAAATTTGAAAACATAAAAGAAATGGCTGGGTATCTATTGAAAAGCAGGGGAACCACCAAAACGAAACCAAGAGATCAACAGCTTAAACAGAACTATAAGACATAAAGAAATTGAAACAGTAATACAAAACCTCCTGACTAAAAACGCCCAGGATCAGAAGGATTTACAGCAGAATTCTACCAGACATTTAAAGAAGATCTACATCCAGTACTACTTAATTTATTTAAAAAGATAGAAATGGAGGAAGAACTTCCAAATTCCTTCTATGAAACCAGCATCCCTCTAATACCAAAGTACCAAAGACAGGTAAAGATATAAACCACGAAAGAAAACTATAGACCCATATCCTTAATGAACATTAGATGCAAAAATTCTCAACAAACCGCATACAGACACACATAAGAGAGATCAC
>NW_008356473.1:4764463-4778505 GCF_000622305.1 Nannospalax galili | reverse complement strand
AATCTTTAAAGAAAGAGATTGAGGAAGACATCAGAAGATGGAAGGACCTCCCATGCTCATGGACTGGAAGAATTAATATTGTGAAAATTACCATCCTACCAAAAGCCATTTGTAGATCAATGAAATGCCAATCAAAATCCCCATGATATTCTTCACAGAATTGGAAAATAAAACATTCCTAAGATTCATATGGAAGCACAAAAGACCTCGGATAGCCAAAGCAATCCTGAGCACTAAGAACAATGCTGGGGGGATTACTCTACCAGATTTTATACTGTATTACAGAGCTATAGTCATAAAAACAACATGCTACTGGCACAAAAATAGACCCATAGATCAATGGAACAAAATTGAAGACCCAAATATGAGTACATGCAATTTCAGCCACCTGATATTTACTAAAAGGGCTAAGAACTTTCACTGGAGGAAAGACAGCATGTTCAGCAAATGGTGCTGGCAAAACTGGCTCACCGCCTGTTAAAGAGTGAAACTAAACCCCTATCTTTCACCTTACACAAAAGTCAATTACAAATGGATCAAAGACCTCAATGTGAAGCCTGAAACTCTGAAACTGTTAGAAGAATACATTAGCAATAACCTACAGGACATAGGTGTAGGAAAGGATTTTCTAAACTGGATATCAATTGCTCAGGAAACAAGGTCAAGGATCAACAAATGGGCCCTTATTAAACTAAAAAGCTTTTGTACATCGAAAGAAGTGACCAAGGAAGTGAAGAGAAAACCCAGAGAATGGGAGAAAATCTTCACCAGTAACACATCTGACAGAGGTTTAACATCCAGAATATATAACAAACTCAAAAAACAAAGAATCAAGAAATAAAGTAACTCAATTAAAAGATGGGCTAAGGAGCTGAACAGAGAGTTCTGAAAAGAAGAAATAAAGATGGCTAAGGAACATCTTAAAAGGTGTTCAACATCATTAGTAATTAGGGAAATGCAAATTAAAACCACTTTAAGATTTCATCTTACCCCAGTCAGACTGGCTAATATCAAGAGAACAAATGATATCAAATTTTGGAGAGGATGTGGGGAAAGGAGATTGCTTATCCACTGCTGGTGGGATTGCAAAATTGTTTAAACTCTATGGAATCCAGTGTGGAGAACTCTTAAAAAACTACAAATGAACCTGCCATTTGACCCAGTTATACCACTCCTTGGCATATACCCAAAAAACTCATCCTATTGTAGAGACACTTGTACAACCATGTTTGTTGCTGCTCTTTTCACAATAGCTAAGAGATGGAAGCAACCTAAGTGTCCCTCAACTGATGAGTGGATAATGAAAATGTGGTTCATTTATATGATGGAGTTCTACTCAGCAGTAAAGAAAGATGAAATCATGGAACTTGCAAGTAAATGGATGGAACTAGAAATTGTTATACTAAATGAAGTAACATAGACTCAGAAAAAGAAAATGACGTATGTTCTCCCTCATTTGTGGATCCTAGCACCAAATCCTGATAAGTGAGTATGTATCCAGACCTAACTACAGGAACCAGAATAATGAAAAGGAACCAAGGAGGTAAAGGAAAAGAAAGAATCTGAAAGAGAAGAACAGTAAGAAACAAGTGTTAATAAGGGAGCTATGGATAAAAATGTGGTTATTTTAGGGGGAAGCAGGGACAGAGGGTTAGGATTAGGGTTAGGGTTAGGGTTAGGTTTTGGGTTAGGGTTAGGGTTATACAAGGAAACTTGGGGATATAGGGAAAGGAGCTCAAGAGAGGTGTGACTATAGGAAAAGGGTATTATTAAGGGAGAAATGGGAAAAATGGGGAAACCATGGTGGAAGGGTTAGACAATGAGAGAGATAAATAATGCCTAGCTAGTTTTTAAAAAAATCAGAGGGAACCATATTAATCAAACAACCTACTGACAAATTATACATACAACTAGCTCAAGGAATATAACATATTTCTAAGCAAGGTTTATCTGATAAAGTTTGGTCTTTGCCCAGGCTTTATCTACATAGCACATGGTAATTAAAAGTACCAGACTGGTGGAACTAATCTTCTTGGATGTTTAACAGCCATACTTTGAGGCCTATACTAATTTGGTCAGAGGGACATAAAGGACAGTTTTTGCTCCTTGCCCTCCTAGGTCGACTAAGTTCCAGGGGACTATGAGTATCTCTCAAAATGTCCTGTAACTGTGATGAGTCACCTGTCCTCTTGATCAAAGAGGCCATGGAGACCCAAACAAATGGACTTGAACCAGTGTCCAGTCTACAAAGGGGAGGGTCAAAACAGAGGAATCATTTCCTCTATGCTTCCAAGTGAAGCCAGCCACAGTTGAGCAGGACCTTTGACTTATCTTCACATAGATGGAACTGGTAAAAGAAAGGAGCCAGGGTCTCCTCCCAAGCCCATGTGACCCCTGAGGAACAGATCCTCAAACGACCTTAAGAGTAAAAATAAATGGGTTTATTTGGGCCAACTCTATGGTCTTAAACACTCAAAAGGAAATTATAACTAAAAAGTAAAGGGATCAATATAATTCTTTAAGAGTCCATGTGTATAGCTAAAGGCTACATGACAAGAAACAATGCCAGAGAGGAGATACCTTCCACTGAGTTGTTGGCCAGGGTGGCCCAAGGGACTCCCAGACCATAACCCAACATAGAACTGGGAAAATGAACAGCAGACCCCAATCTTATCTAAAGGAATATTGGCAACTGATTGCTGCTGGATGAGGAAGAGCTGATCTTCTTAAAAGAAGGAACTCTAGATAGGCTGACTAGATTCAATGGATGGACAAGCACTGGGGAATGGGTGGGGTGCTGACAACACAGTGGACAGTAACAGGGATGACAGAGTATATGGGCTTCAGTGGGAGGGGGAGCTATGGGAGGGTACCATATGGGATGTGGGTAAATGGATGAATAAGATTGTTTGGGATGTTCTGTATGAAATACACACAAAAAATCAACAAATTAAAAAAATGAGTTATATTTGAGGAAGAAGCATAAAAATTTGCTTCATGTTAATTAGTAGATGTGAAAAACATTGCCATTGAAATCTATCTGATGACTTTATATCCATGCTTAGGTGGCAAGGAGCTCAGAAAAATAACTGACTGGGACTAGTAATAATCAGATACATAGAGATTAGAGACTCATGTGCAAACATCTAAGTGTTAGTAGCATTAAAATGAGTTTTTCTGTATGAAACAGTATATTCAAAAAATGAAATGGAGATCTTTTTTAAAGGTTAAAACCTCGTTAAATTTTATGTCTTATAGGATTTATACTGAATTCAATATTTTATAACTGTATTACTTCAACTGTGAACCTAAAAATTTACAGCCAATTTTGTAGAGATGCATCTTTGCTCTGGAAATTGTTATTGAATATGTTAATGCTGTAATGAAATGCTTACTTTATCTAATCATGTGGTCATTAAATAAATAATTTTAAAAAAGAAAGCAAACCACTGTACCTGACTTGCTAGTCACTGGTTGTTAAACAATGATTTTGTGACCAGATACGGAAATTCTGAGTGAATGGGGAGCTGAGGTATTCGTTTTAGCTTGATAAAAATATAACACTTTTAACTGGAGCTCTATTTAGCATTACCATCCTCTATTTGTATGCCATAACTTCACAAGTCACAAAAGACAGCTCCGTTGGTCATGGGGGAAACAAGATCTATTTCCCTCCTAGATTCTCCAGCCCTACTCTTAGGTTCACACTGGACTTTCTCAAAGCTGCCCTCCTGCTCCCGAGTGTTGAAGCTCCTTGTTTCTCATACAAAGAAATCCTCATGTTTGACTATCTCTTCAGTATTTCCTTCCGGAATAGTTTTCCAAGACTATCTGTCCGTTGCTCTCAAATTCTAAGCTACACATCTAGCTCTTTAATACATCTGGATTTTGATTGTCTCCTGAAGCCCTTCATTCTAACTCCCAGACATAATTTCTATAAAGGAGGATTCATTTCACCCTTGGTCTGTCCTGCCAAGCAGAATAGTTCAATGACTCAGGCTGCCCAAGTTTTATTTCTTCCAGTCATGACTTTGGATTCTCCAGTCTGTTTTCACATTTGAGAACTTAGTCAATTGAAAAACAGATCAGATTGCCACAGCATTGAAGTGGTTTTGTTTCTTCTTCGCTTTTTAGTTACAATGCTTTGATGTTTGAAAAACATTATACAGTGCTTGACAGCAAATCTTGAGGGCAAATTTCTACCATTACAAAGGTGTATCTATTTCAAAAGACCTAGTAGATTAATTAGATTTCTGACTTATAGATAACAAATATGGGGTATTGCAGGGGCAGGCATTAAGCCTGGAAATTAATGACGGACATTTGTGAACACTCCGTCCTTCTCCCTATCAGTTTTTGAATGATGGCAGATTTTTAGGTGGTGAAATCAATTTAAAGAATAACAGTATAGGTATATTTTTTTCCTCTTCAGACATTTACGTTATGTTGGACAAATAAGTCAGTCCTTCATGGAACTTACAGGTTTCCTATCATTTGCAACTGTCTGTGGCCTCCCAACATCATTTTTTAAAATTGTAAAAGCTGTTCAGCGGTTTATCAATCAAGTACATGATGTAAAATTAAAATTCCAACACAGAGTCTTTCATTGGAGATAAAAATTCTAAAATTTTAAGCTTGGAGAGACCCTGCTTTGGCATGCGTGCTCTACTTCCAGTGGATAACCTGAATGGCTCTAGTTCAATAGAGAATTTCTCTTTTTGAGACAGGGTCTCCCTATAAGTCCAGCTAGCCTGGGACTTGCTATGTATATCAGGCTGGCCCTGAACTCCCATAGATCTGCCTGCCTCTGCCATCCAAGTGCTAAGATTGAAGGCGTGCACCACCATGCCTGGCTGCTGGAGAAATTTTTTATTTGGCATTTAAAATGATAAATTTGCATGACTTTATTGTTGTTTTAAAATCTAATTTCATGTACATAATACATTTTGATCATCTTCAGCCTCTTGTACTTTCTCACCCCCCCTCCTACATCTGTGGAAGCCCTTCTTCTAAACTAGTTTCGTGTGTGTGTGTGTGTGTGTGTGTGTGTGTGTGTGTGCATGCACACGCATTCCATTGAGTTTGATTAGGGTTGCTTGCATGAGCGTGTGTGTTATTTACTGAAGGATAGGAAACTACCCAATGGCAACACTACGGAAAACGCCATCTCCCCTTTCCCCAGCTTATCTTCCTGCCTCTGCCTTTGTTCTCCTCCTAATTTATAATCTGTCAAAATCAGATGACCACATATTCCTCTGCATGCCTTCCATGGCTTCCTGCTCTTAGCCAAGTGAAAGCTAAACTCCTTGCTATGCCCCCAAACACCATCTGGGTTGGGCTTTACCTTTTCTGTCTCTCCTTTGATTACTCCGTCTCACGTTTGTTTGGTGCCTCCCATGACTTGAATTTAATGGGCAGTCCCTTTCCTTAGCATCTTTTTGTTTTTTTTTTTATTTTGTTTTTTGACACAGTCTCACTAGTCCCAGCCTGTGTGGAACTCACTATGCCAGGCTGGCCTTAATCTCACAGAGATCCACCTGTCTCTGCCCCCTGAGGGCTGGAATTAAAGGCAGGCACCACCACACTTGGCATGTGTTAGTATATTTAAAGGCTCATCTTGGCACTTGCTTGGCTAATCTTTGGACTCAATCCCTTTCAGAGCTATAACTTCTTCATAGGAGTGTCTCTGATCACCCTATTGAAAAAAATAGAACCCAATGTTTGTTCAGCACAAGGATACTCCAGTCCTTTTCTATTTTAATTTTCTCCATCATGTGTCATGGTATTTATGATGCTTATTTAGGTATTCCATGTCTCTCCAGTAAATTATTGGTTCAACTTGGGCAGAAACTTTATCATTTGTATACGGTTTTATTCACAACATCTAGAACAATGTGTGGCATGTGTTAGAGAAATAAATATCACTGAATGGATGAGCATCACAGCTTAGAAATTTGGCATTCCCTCCATCTCCTCCCAGCTTCCTGTTGGAGAATTCATAGGGTCTGGATGTGTATTGTTTGGCTTCTTCCTCTTGTTAAGGCTTCTTCTAGTCATTTGGATCTGTCACAAAGATCTGGAAGCAATACTCAGATCTGATGCTTGGCAGGCTCTCTGGGGTGGACCTTTTTTGGATCTTTTACAATAAGCGTTTCTCAAAGTTTTACAATATACTTCCAATTTTGGCAAAATTTTAGACTTACAGGAAATTTGAAAGATAATATAGGGAGTTGATGTCTATCTCTATCTGGTTTTCTCTCTCACATTATTGAGTTATGCTTGAAATGCAAAAAGTTGTACATATACAATGTATGTAATTTGATGAGTTTGGTGATAAAGACATATGCTAAAGCCATCATCACAATCTATGCCACAAACCTATTCATCATCTCAAAAGATTTCCTCCTGCCATTGTTATTATTATTATTATTTTTCAGCAAAATCAATTAACACAGAATCTATTATCTTATCGAAGTTTTTAGTGCATAATATAGCATTGTTACCTGTAAGAAATATGCTGTGAAGTAGATCTCCAGGATTTGTTCCTCTTGTATAATTCATATTTTCTGCATGTTGACTAATACTTTCTGGTTTGCCCCTCTTCTTAGCTTTCAGCTACCATTAGTTGCATCCCTGCTTTTGTGCATTGGACTATTCTAGTTCATCATATAATCTGTATGAAATAGTATTTGTTCTTCTGTCTCTAACATATTCCACAGTGCATAATGCCCTCCAGATTCATCCACAGTTCTCAAATGGCAGGATTTCCATCCTTTCTGAGGTAGAACAATATTTCATGGATCTATATGTCACATTTTAAAATTCATCCATCCGTGAGCATCTGGGTTGTTTCTGTCTTGGCTGTTATGAATAATGATACAATGAAAACGGGGGTGCATTTGAGATCTCAGCCTTTGCTCTTCACCTTTCTTCCTTATATTATCTTGTTTCCCTTTTTACAACACCCTCACATATAAATGGTATTCCAATCCATCCCCAATGATCTCATTGGATCTTTACATCAACCCCATAGACAGAAAAAGAAAGAACGAATGAATGTCGGAATTATTGAGCATTACTTAGTGCCTGGATCCAAGCCAGGAACATTCACAATGCATACTCATTTATGCATTAGCCCCAGAATGGAGGTACCTTTCATCCTATTTTATAGATGTGGCCCAATGAGTTAGTGACTGGTGGTATGACTGAGATCACATGGTCACTCAGACCTTGGCTTCTTCTCTGCTCTTGCGTCCTCTCTCCTCCATGCTCCCAGAGCCCCTTTTGTGTGGGCTTGGCTTCATTTAAGTCACATTTTAAGGTTTTCTTCTTCCGTGGAGATTTTTGGCTTTGGTAAAAACAAGTTGTTCCATGTTCTTCTTTTTGGTTGTTGTTTGTGAGTGTGAACCCAGGGGCTACAGCAGTCAAAACTAGTAGCCCCTAGAACTGAAAACAGAGAACTGTATGAGGTTTTACCTCATTGGGTAAAGGTTATCCCAGCAATTCAGGGCATTATAGTTTTCAGAAGTGAGACCGTCTTCAACATTTGGCTGGACATCTTGACAAAGACGGTTGGGGATTTTATTTGGGAAGAACATTGAAAGTAGTTCCTCCTGTGAAGGGAGGATTTAAATTCTTTCAAAAATCTGAGTTTGTTCTCTCAAAAGGGAGGGTGATTGGGAGGAAGCAGATTTGTTCCTAGCAAAGGTGCACACAACTAAAAACAAACAACACGCCCCACCCCTCTGCAAAAATACACCCAATTCAGTGTGGGCAGAGTCCAGAGTCCAGGACATGTCTTCATCTTGTAATCAGTCCAGTCCTGGAAGAACTTCTGAAAGTTAAAGAAAAAAAAAAAAAAAAAAAAGAGTTCCCCAAATTATCCAAATTTGTTTGCTTGAAAAGCAGCCGTAGGGAATTGCATCTTTCCTATTGCCACCACGTGTGTGCCCTTGCACACCCCGCTTCACAGAACTGAATAATGGTAGAATGCCTTTTCATGTGGAATGCAGCCCCGCACTGTCCTATTGGCACGATGGCATTCAAGGGCAGGAAGCCAAAGGCCTGTGGCTTTCACTGCACTGAGTTCCCATCCTTACTCCCTGCTTGCTCACTTCGCACTCAGCTTATGCCTGGAGTTTAAGTTCTATTCCAAATAGGCTACGTGTGCTGCATTTAACACAGGGAAGGGATTTTATTTTCCATCTGAGTAAGCTAGTTTTAGAGCTTGCAGGATACACCCATGCAAACAAACAAAATGTTTTAGCACCCAAAAGAACATGCTTAGAAAGTATTAAGTCAAGCATAGCTAGAAGCATGTTTTATGGGGTACCAAAACCAGCTCCTTAGGTGGGCAGAAGGTTTGTAGTGGGAGGAATGGGGCCTTTGGTGCAGCATGCTTAGCGACTCATTTCTCATCTTATATGGGAAATGGTTGCTGTGATTGTGGACTCTGTAAATAGTGTTGTTTTAGAAAAGTAGCAGCAAGGAAAGGAAGCAGGAAGGAAGAAAGGAGGAGAGGAAGTGGGGGAGGAAGGGAAGAAGGAAGAGAGCTAAGAAGGGAGGGAGGAAGGAGAAAGGGAGGAAGGGAGGAAGGAAGAGAGGAAGAAAGGAAAGACAAGGCAAGGTGTCTGATTTCAGACCTAGAAATATCTGGGTTACAAACCCCAACCCTGTCCTTTGTTTGTTATGTGACCCTGCTTATTCCATTTAACCTCATCTCCTCTGCATTACCTGGAAATCAGGGGTGATGATCTCTCCCTCACAAAGTCTCATGTCAAACCAGAACATACACAGCATATCTCTTCCTTTCCTTCATCATTCCACTCTACAATGATGGCTTATGAGTCCTCTGGGTATAACTGAGTGGGCTTTTCTTTCCCTCCCACTTTATAATCAAGTTAGCTCATTCTTTCTTCATTCTTTTTCCCCGAAGCCATATTTTCAGCTGTGAGATCTGAAGTGGATATATTACAGGTTAAATCCTGAGGGGATGCCAGCACTGAAAGTTGCATAGTAGATTAGACATAACAGCTAATATAGTCATGTAGTGCAGAATGATATTTTGGTCAGCAATGATCCACATGTATGGTGATGGCTGTGCTATATAGCCCAAGTGTAGTAGGCTGAATCATCTAGGTTTATGTAAGTATAGTCTATGATGTTTATACAACAAAAGCACAGATGTTATACTTAGGATATCTCCATCACTAATGATGCATGCCTGTGCTTATACTGTATTAAATTTTAAATTACATTTATTTATTCTATATTTCTGTGGTGTGTGTGTGTGTGTGTGTGTGTGTGTGTGTGTGTGTGTGTAGTCATGTGGGTGGAGGTCAGAGAACAACTTATAAGAGTTGGTTCTCTCCTTCTACAATATGGGTCCTAGGAATCAAACACAGATTGTTGGGCTTGGAAGCAAGAGCCTTCACCCACTGACCCATCTCATCAGCCCTAATTGTACTTTAGCATTTAAGAAACATTCAAATAAATCTTCCTGTTTATTTCATAAAATTGATTTGTAAATCATGTTTGTGTGAACAGTAATGGATTTTAGCATCTGTCATTACTCTGTTTTCCAGGTGAGGAGTCTGGAGCCCTGAACAGTTAGTTGTAGGATTTGACCAAGGTCACACAGCTGGAAATACTGGATTAACCCCAGGCTTCACCTGGGTAACTAAACGGTTAGCTTTCACATATGACCCTTGCCCCACTCTGCTCCCTAGGTCCTTGCTTGCCATTGGCTCTCTTGTGGTCCCCTAGTATTTTTCAGGATTTCCTATGAATTCTTTTTTTAAAAAAATTCATGTATTACTTTTATTTTATATGTAGGAGTGTTTTGCCTGCATGTTTCAAGTGCACTTGTGTCGTGCAATGCCAATGGAGGTCAGAAGAGAGTGCTGGATTCCTCTTGAATTGGAGTTATAGACGGTTGTTAGCTGCCATGTGAGTGCTGGGACTCGAACTGTGATCATCTGCAAGAGGAGTCAGTGCTTGTAACTGCTGAGCTGTCTTTCCAGCCCCTCCTGTGAATTCTTTAAGTTCTCCTTCTAAGTAGCTGCTGCTTGGTGTCACTCACTTTTTCCCCTCCGGGTTTGGTAATTTTTGTTAATAGTCTGCCCCCTGAACGGAAACACTGTGAAGATGCTTCCCTGTTGCTATGACTACTGGTGCCCACCATTGCAGGAGCTCATATGGAGGGTGCATCTCCTTCTGCTGTCAGTCACTGCTGCTGATGCTCACCACTGTCACTGGCTGGGCCAAGGTGAGCTTGCTCATGAACCTCTGTGGTGAGCCCACCAAGGTAGAGGATTTATGTGAACTGCTTCTGCTGAAATCTCCATGGCTTAGAGGTCTCATCTACTATGAGCTGCTTGAACTCATGAAATCTTAACAAGGAAACAGTAAATATAGGCAGCAGGTAACATACTGACTTTGGAATCAACCGGTGACAATGAACTGGTATGCTGTTTTATATCTTCAATGAGTTTCTGTAGTCTCTCAAGCAAATCAGCTACTCAAGAAGGTGGTGCCTTCTTGTTTTCACAAACATCTGACAAGTCTTTTGATGACCCTTGCTTAGGTCCATGTAGGGACCCCTGCCTGCCTTTGAGATACTGTGCTAATGATTTTATGCTTCTTAGATATCAAAGATCAGTAATAGTTCAGGAACAATTTTTAGAAATAACATTGAATTAAAACTGTTTATTTTGCCAACTGAGGAAAATAACAAGACAGAAGAAAGTGCAAATAATCACCACTGACAAAAAACATGCAGAGAGAAAGAGCTGGGTCTCTGCCAGCTCCTTAGTAACAGAAAGAGGATTTTAATCCCCCTCCCAAAGGCAGAAAAAGAATAATACTCAAGTAAAGGATCAGCTCTTAATTGAATAAAGTTTATCAAGGGTCCGTGTATTATTCTCGTCCCACTTCCTTGCTGTTTTGGAAGTGCTCTACGGCTCCATTTGATGTCCTGGTAGCACTGTGAAGGAAGCACTAGAAACATCCCAACTTTATAAATGTGGAAATTCAGGACCAGAGAGATTGGACATTCTGCCAGAGGTCACAGAGATAGCACAGGAAGTAGCTAGGGCTTAAATACAAGCCCTCCAGTGGCAGACATAGTTGATTAAGCAGTCAAATAGGATGGGTATTCAACCAGAATGAAGAATTTTGCTCATATGTTTAGATTTTTTAAAATCCTTAACAACTTTAAAATGGATAGTTATCATTTTTTCATTGACATGTTATTTTGAACATGTATTAATTAATACATGTGTACATGTATTGTTAAAGTTTATCATTTTGTATAGTAACTATTATTATAATTTGTATACAGATCCTTTTATTCCTATACTCCCTGGAGAATGATCTATGGAAAAAAATAGGAGTCTGTTCTTATAATTTTGAGTGTAGCAACTCCAGCCTTTCTCAGGAAACATGGAGAATCAGGAAACTTCTAGACTTCATTTGGCTTATCATTCCATTTTCTCTTCCTCACTCCTTTTGTATCTTTCCCTTCCACAGACAAATGGAAACATCTCCAGAAAATGAGTTCTTGATGATCAGGCTGGCGACTTCCTCATGTTGGGAAAGTTGCTTCAGTTCACCTCATAGCAACTGTAAGCACGGACAAAGTAGTTCTTGTCTGCTGCAGCTGGGTTGGAGGAATGGGGGAAGTCACAAGGCTTCTCGCCATATACAGACTCAACATTCAAGTTTTCTGTTTTGTACCAATGACTCAAGAGGTCAGTGCTCCGTGGTCATTTTTCAGTTTCTCTAGGACATCAATTTGAATCAAATATAGAAACTACACTGGACATCTATCACCTACATTTTAATGATTTTTGTGTTTATATTTTCTATTATACGTGGTCTTTAAAAATTCTTATGGAAAGTAATATGGACTTCAGAATCCTCACCTGTAGATGAAGAAAATTTGGTAAAATATAGGCTAGGAACATAAGAAGTAATTTTTTTGTGTGTTTATATTTTCTATTATACGTGGTCTTTAAAAATTCTTATGGAAAGTAATATGGACTTCAGAATCCTCACCTGTAGATGAAGAAAATTTGGTAAAATATAGGCTAGGAACATAAGAAGTAATTTTTTTTTAAAAAAAAACAAAAACAGGGCTATTCCGAAGGGCATGTTGGTATACAACTAAAATTCCAGCACTTGAGAGACTGAGGCAGGAAGATTTCCATAAATTTAAGATTAGCCTGGGCTACATTATATGTGTTAGGCCAGCCGGGACTACACAGCAAGATCCTGTCAAAACTAAACTAAGCGGAACCGATCTAGCTAAACTAAACTAAATTAAACTTAGCTAAGCTAAGCAAGCTAAACTAAGCTAAGCTAAAACTAAACTAAACTAAGCTGACCTGATCTAGCTAAACTAAACTAAACTAAACTTAGCTAAGCTAAGCAAGCTAAACTAAGCTAAGCTAAAACTAAACTAAACTAAGCTCAACTGATCTACCTAAACTAAACTAAACTAAACTAAACAACTAAACTAAACTTAGCGAAGCTAAGCTAAGCTAAAACTCAACTCTTAACAGCTCAACTCAATTCAACTCAACTAAACAGCTGCCAACTCTTGGCTTCATTCTCCTGCAATGTAAAGGTTATATTGGAACTCATTTGTAAAATAGTTGAAAGACCTATTTTGATCATACTGTGTTTCTGAAATTGTGTGCTTGAGTTCTTAGGGGGTTCATTCCCTTAAAAGTTGATACCTATGATGGTTAATATTGCTTATATATTTAACAAGATCTAGAATCAGTTTCCAGGTATGCCTGTGAGGGATTATCCAGATTAGGTTAAGGGGGGAAGACTCACTTTCACCATGGGTGGCACCACTCCATGGATGGTGTCTTGGACTGAACAAAAAGGTGAAAATGAACTGCGTACAAGCATTCACCCCCTTCTGCTTTCTTACCGTGGATACGATGATCAGCTGCCTCACTCCTGCTGCTCTGACTCCCCCACCAAAACGGACTATGCCCTGGAACTCTGAACCATAATAAATCCTCCTTTCCTTAAATTGCTTTTGTGAAGAGTATTTTGTCACAACAAGACAAACAACTGATACGATGCCTTTAAAAGCTATTATCTTTGGTGTATTTAGATTTATTTTTGGCTAGTAAAAGTAAGGAGAATTTGAAAGCTAGAAACTAAAAGGGTAAAAAATAAATTATATGAGTTCTCTTTTACAAGGAGTAGGATTCAACGTCTTATGTTCACTAGGACTAGTAGCAGTCATGATACAACGCTGATACTCTATCCACCAGCTCCTTATTCTGTAAGACAGATCCTTGCTGAAGAAAGACATCTTGAAGTTCTCTGATTTCTCAGGTGGAAATCCATCTAATTTTCTTTCAACTTGGGTTCAGAGAAGATCACTTCTCTTTTTTTCCTACTCTTTGCCAAGAAGTTTCTCATGATTACAGAGAAGTGTAGAAAAACATTGGCATTTACTTTTCTCTTCTGGAGAAATCTCTCTTGGGATTTTGTGGAATGAAAATGTAATGAGTTTAAGGATGGGAGGGGCAGAGAGAAAGGATTATTATTTCTTTTCAGAACATTGACTAGGGTAGAGTAGAATTTTATGACTGGAATTTGTTAGAGTGTGGTAAAGGTCAGTCATTTTTCAGAAGAACAAGTTTTTGAGATGGAGGGGTGGATATATTCCTCTGGGACAGATTGGTAAGGTATCATCCGTACTCCCAATTTACAATTTCGTTTTTAGTCATGAGAGACATAAGCTTTTTGGAGGCATAAGCTTTTTGGAGGAGCCTAGGAGATCTCAGAACATAGATTCCCTGGAACATGAGTGGATAATGTCATGTACCCATTCATTCGATATTCAGTCATTCCTTCACAAGTATTTACTGTATTGAACTGCTTCAGGCATGACTCTAGGGGCTGTGAAAAAGCGGGGAAGGGGCCAGATATACGAACCCTACTATGCTGGGTCTCATTATCTGTGGAGAGATACAACACAAACATGTAGAAGCACATACATTTTTTTTTTTTTT
>NW_008356473.1:4757697-4764266 GCF_000622305.1 Nannospalax galili | reverse complement strand
CATACATTTTTTTTTTTTTTTTTGAGGATTCTGAGGGAAAAGAGGAAGACTCTGGAGAATCTTCTGGAGGCCTAAGAGAGAAAACCTGGGCTTTTGTTTAAGTTTGACTTTTCTTCAGTGCATTCACCACTCCAAGACTGACAAGCAGGAGAAAGCTCTCTCGTGCTAGCTGTTTTTCCAAAATCATGTTTAGATCAAGGCTCCCTTCCTGTTTTGCTTCTTGTCTTCTTTCTGTACATGTATTTACTCATTCATTTAGTGAACATTTGCTGGGCACTGAATCACTTTCAGGCGTTGGACCAGGCACTAGGAACACAGCAGTGGAGACTTGGTTCCTAGCTTCCTAGCGGCTATAGGCTGGGGGGATGTGGAGGTAAGTTGCTAGGCAATGAAAAGGCAGTAGATACGGTCTCTGGGAGAGTGAATTCTGAGCAGTGGAAAACTGAACAACCTTCTGGGATGAAAAACAGTGGTTAGAAGTTCTGAGATGAAGGGGAAGCAGTAGGTTGAAGAATGTTCCAGAATGGCATGAAAAAATGGGTAGGAGAGTTTTTGACAGAATTGAAGAAAAGTTAAAAACAGTGAAGATGAAGGCAGATACGTATTGACACAGAACTTTGAAGGTCATGTTTAATTAGCTGGCAATTATTTAGCAGCTGGTACCTAGGCATACACTCTTGGTTTGACCTTCATGCCCTTTCTAGTTTGTTTTGTTTTTTCTGAGAATGTCACTGGATTGATTATGCTTCAGTCTCTGGAATCCATCTGTGCTGTTCATTTAGGTTTCCTTGTGTTTTTGAACAGGTCTGGCCTGGGCCTGCTGAAAAAGAACTGAATGATAAAGACTTCAATCAATGGAGAGTTCAGATTTATCCATGAACTAACAAGAGTGGCCTTGACTGTTTTCATGAAGTAACGTGTGGAGCTTCAAAAAAGGCAAAGGGCTGCTGGTTTTCTCTTGAACTAGAATACTTGAATGTTGGACTCTAGATCAGAGATGACAGAGCTTCCAAAGACAGGTGTCCAGGAATGCACGTACTCACTGTGATGTTGCCTTCTGAAAAATCAAGAATCCTGGAAACAGAGAGAGCTCAGAGACAAATGCTCAAGGGATAAGCTCCCTTCCTTGAAGGAGTAATCAGAATTAGAAGGAGCCTCATTTGGGGGCATAGTCTTTATTGGAGTAGTTGAAGATAAATGAATGTATTTCATAAGTCAAATATTTATGATTTGGGGAAGGTAAATTGGAGCATGTATTTTATGTTGGGACACTTTCAGGGGGTGCAGAGCTGGCATCTTGAAATCATCACGTTAATATTTGCAAAGCAAAATGTTTGAGTGTCTGTACAAAGTTAGACAATCAGAGATGTAAGAAAATTTCTAGTGAGAGTGGGTCAGGTTTTACCCATAGATCAATCAAGCTCCCAACAGGTTTTGCTGCCAGATGAGTTATATAATGAAGTTTAGTTTTTAGACTTTGGGGATTTTGAATTCCAGATGAAAGAGTCTGTGCATCTGTAGCATACCAATTTGTTAGGCATGGTGGGAGAAATTGTTCACTACAGGAACTGAAACTGACTCTAGGAGATTTTTTTTTTTGAGACAGAGTCTCCCTATAGTACCAGCTGGCCTGGAACTCACTATGCAGAACAGGCTGGCTTCTATCTCACAGAGATCCACCTACCTTTGCCTCCTGAGTGCTGGAATTAAAGACGTGCATCACCACACATGCTCTAAAAGACTCTCAACCAAGGACCACATGGAGTGAACCAGCAAAAGATTCTTTTAACCTGCTTTCCAGGATTCTGATTCACATCAAAAACCCCCGTTTAGAAGAAATTTCCAAAGAAAATCATGAAATTCCCTTTTCTGTGTATTTAAGAAAATGTTGATTTTTCTTTAGAGTTTTATGAACAGATAAATATATCAATAGGACTTCTGTATTTCCCATACACATATATGGCACGTGTGGGTCTCTTCCACTGGACTGTGTGCTCCAGGGAAATACAGACCTCATCCTTTTCTCTCATCCTTGTATCTGGGGTGTAGGAAGTGCTCAGTAAAGGTTTCCTGAGAAGAAAAACAGTAGCATGAATTACAGACTGTAAAGGAGGTGGGCTTTGAGAAGAGGTGTACTGGTGACTACTGTACCACTGATCACCAGTGAAAAAAAGCATTTGTGTTATTTTACTCATCCGGAGGGTTTATAGGACAGATTTACAAAACATGATAAAATATGCAACGTCATTTTAAAATTGTCAATTGATTCTCTCAGAATGCTGCTTTAGGGAGGGAGTAGGCATGGATTTGATCAAAACACGTTATATGCATGTATGAAATTCTCAATAAAGTTTCTGTAAAAGTTAAAGATAATTTTAACTCCCCCCCGCCTTACAAGTGATAAATAATTGACCTTCTTAAAAAAGAGAAAGTCATTTGTATTGTACTTTTTGTGTGTATGAGTGTTTTGTCTGCATGTGTGCAAGTGCACCTATGCATACAATGACTACTGAAACTGGAGTTACAGTGTTCAGTCACCATGTAGGTGCAGGGAATTGAACCTGGGTCCTCTGCAAGAGCAGCCAGTGCTATTGACCACTGAACCATCTCTCCAGACCCTCAGAATACTTCTTAACTCAAGATCAAGAATTGGCTAACTTTGTCTTAAGAATTAAATTTGACCCGTAACTTATTTTTGTAATAATTTATTATTTTTTAAATTTTGTGTATATGAATGTTATGTCTGCATGTAAGTAAGTGCACCTGTGTTGTGCAATGCCCGTGGAGGACAGAAGAGGTTGTCAGATCCCCTGGAACTGGAGTTACCGACAGTTGTTAGCTCCCATGTGGGTGCTGGGATTCAAACCCAGGTCTTCTGCAAGAACAGCTACTGTTCTTAACCGCTGAGCCATCTCTCCAGTCCTGCATAACTTATTTTTGTAAATAAAATTTTTAATTGATGCATAGTCATACCCACTGACTGCTTTTGCTGTTTTTGTACAGCAGCAACAGAGTATATATGTATATATATATCCCACAAAGACAGAAATATGTACTATCTGACCCTCTACAGAAAAGTCTATCTTCCCCCCACACACTTTTCTTTTCCTTCCTCTATTTCTCGTTTTACAACCCTTAAAGTGGAAAATTCAAGTTTTAGCACGCAAGTCATGCAAAAATAAGCCGGCATTCGAATTGAACATTGACGCACAGATTCATAAGTCCTGCCTTTGGTAACTAACAAAACACTAAATCAAGTCTTGATTTGTAGTATTCAGTCTACTGACATGATATTATTAACATAGAATGGAAGAGATACATGGCAATGAACTCTTCTGTAATATTTCCACTGTATAGAGTAAGAGCTGCCAGTAACATAGGAGCACAAATAGTAGTAAAATGTGATAAAATAATGTAGAAGTAATGAGTTCCAACAATTTGTCTCTTTTATGTTTAAAGTAACTTTTATAATGAGATGTGTGTATAATTGAACTTTAGTTACAAATTTCACTGCTGTGTGGGAAGAAGTTTTCTGAAAACATATTAATTTTTCTCTTTTTTAAAAATTTTATTTATTTATTTTTATTTTTTATTTATTATTTTTATTTCATGTGTATGAATATGTATTGCCTGCATATATGTAAGTGCCCATGGAGGTCAGAAGAGGGCATCAGATCCCCTGGAACTGGAGTTACAGATGGTTATTAGCCTCCATGTGGGTGCTGGGAATCAAACCTGAGTCCTCTGCAAGAACAGCCAGTGCTCTTAACCTCTGATCCATCTCTCCAGCCCCATGACTTGTGCAATTCCTGACAAAGTATAAATTCTTAAAGGCAATAAAGGCTGAATCTAGTGCGTTCCTGGTCCTCTGAATCAATCCTTATCAGAGGTCTGGGTCCTTGTGAGTCCTGGAGGAGAGAGATGGGCATTCTTGTTTTGTATCTCAGTTTTGGTTCTGCCCTAGTTAACTTCTAATTCTATGATAAAACATTGACCAAAACCAACTTGGGGGGAAAGGGTTTATTTGCATTACAGCACAGTCCATCATGGAGGGAAGGCAAGAACTCGGGGCAGGAACCAAGAGGCAGGAACAGAAGCAGAGACCGTAGAGAAGCACTGCTTATTGGCCTGCTCTGCTGGCCTGTGCTTAGCCTGCTTTCTTATACAACCCATGACTATGGGCCCAGGATTGGCATTGCCAAGAATAGGCTGGGCCCTTCTACATCACTCAACAATCAAAAAATGCTTCACAGACATGGCCCCAAGCCAATCAGCATCCAACAGTTTTGAAGCTAATTAAAGCGAAGTACTAATGACACTAATAGAACCTGATCCACACTGGATTCTTCCTGTACAGGTGCAAAGTGAACTAGCAGAGGTGAAGGAGAGCGTGAAACCCAGGGGATGGAGTTGCTAAAACAGTTCTCCTTCCCATGGGACACCCTGGCCAGACCTGCCAGCTCAAGTGGTCATCGTGGTGACCTGATTCTTAGGTATGGACTTTATTCCATGGTGTACGTAAATAGACATACAGGGGGTTGGGGGGATATTCATTGTTTTGAGTTGTTTGACTTCATTTATTGTTGCCTGTTAGTAAGCAGACTTTTGGCTTCTATCTTTGGGAGGGTTATCCTCATCTCGAATGGCAATGTAGTGCCCTGTTATTTGCAATATTACACTTTTAAAGGAGAAAAGAGAAGAGTTGACTGATGTAGTCATTATCATGAGCCAACAACAGGGTAGAACCACCATCATGCCATGCCTCTCATGCCGAGCTTGTTAATGGGTGTAATTTGTTAGTCTTGCAGGAAGGAATCTTCAGGTCATTTACATTGTGAGAGGTGAGGAGGAAAAGCTAATTGAACAAGGTTGTCACCTTCCTGAAAGCATATTCAAAGGCTTGCTGAGCTGAAGGATTAGACTAAAAGGGAGGGGTTATTGCTAAGAGCCTTTTTCTCCTCTCTCCATTTTGCTTTTCTTCATTCAACAGTGACTTCTGGAAATAGTGTCTAAGGGATGGAGAAAGAAAGATGAAGAGAGGGAAGCTACATTTCCTTTTTATTTTCCTCTTTCCTTTGAAAGCTGCACATGAAGAGCGTGTGGCTTGTGTGGAGTGGATGCAGAGGTCTGCAGCTCTCAGTGACATTACCAAGGGGAATCCAGGGCCAGAGGTATGCAGGTGGGGCTGTCAATCAGAGGTAACATCAAGGGCTCTTACAAAAACAAAAGGGAAGAAAATGGATGTTTAATCAATAAAGTTGCTCTCTGCTTAACCTTTTGTGTTTTAAGCAACATTCACCGGAACTTGGCAACAGAGTCCAATATTTAACACATAAAAGATACTCAGAAAGGCGAAGCCTTGGAGGCAGCTAGAAAGTGAAGATGGGACAGAGGGTCAAGAAATGGAATGAAAGAGACTTGGAGGAGAGGGAGGTCAAATGCACGTTTAAAAGCTGGATCCTTTAAGAACAAGCAGAGGGCTATGTGGGAGACAGATGCAAAAGTCCAGCATTAGACTTCATAGGTGTTGGGCCCCTGATGATCCTGAGCTATATAGAGTCTGCCTTTCCTTACTTTTAAAAGGTAATCAGCTAGAAAGGAGTCTTAAGAGCAGCCATGGGTTGGAACACCTTGTTTAGCCTACTGTTTTCACAGCACCTGGTTAGATCCCTCTAAGCCACTCTTAACTTAGGATGTATAGTTCAGGATGGTGGGAGGGCAGCATCTGGGCAGAGCCTTTGACTCTTTGGCAATACTCAAGTTAGGCTTTTCATAATCTCTCTGTACTGTTATCGTGTCTCCACATTCAAGCCATTCTCCAGTGTCGGGTGACTAAGATTAACTTTGAAAATGTAAAAATTATAGAAAAGTGAGAAGAAGCAAATAAGAATCCATATCTCAGCTTTTTTGTTTTTTCCTACCTTTCCTTCCTTCAATACCATATTTATTATGTGTCAGAAACTGTTTTAGAAAGATGACTATCAACTACCCATTGCCTCTGTTTGGAAGGAAAGACATGTAGGCAAATGATTATAATATGTTGTTCCAGTATGTGCATACATTTGATGTTTATTTTTATAATTATTTTGGTTATTTACTTTGATTAATCAATATATGCAAACAGGACAAAATTCAAAAGCTTAGACAGGCAGAAAGTGAATGATGGATTTCTCTCTTTCCTCTACCCCTAAGCTGCTCAATTTCTCATCTCAGAGGTGATCACTTGAACAAGTTTCTTCTTTTCCTTTGTGTTCTGACTCTTTACATGTATATGTATATATTTATAAGCATGTACATACTTGAATGCACATACATGATGCTTAAGAAGTTTGCTGTAACTTGTTTATATCTTTCACATTTTACTTTGTATATTTTGGAAAATTATTATGAGTATCTAATATCCACCTACTTTTCATTAACTGCATAGTGTTTAATTGAGGCTATATTAAAGCACATATATGCAAAAAACATATGTCTTCAAATCTATGCTTGGCTATGTAAGCTTTTTGGTACAACCTGTTGAGTCAACTAATCATATTCCTTAATGCACAACACATTGCCAACCCTGG
>NW_008356473.1:4715167-4757472 GCF_000622305.1 Nannospalax galili | reverse complement strand
TAACTTCCAGGTCCTCTCTTTTCTCTTACTATAGTTTTTTTTTTTTTTTTTAATTTAAGGATGTTTCTTTGTGTCTCTATAGTTTTGCTGCTTCTAAGTAATGCTTAGCACTGGATAATCTGCCCTCTATACATTTTACTGTTCTTTCAGTGATAGACAGCTAGATTGCTCCCAACCTTTTATTTTTACAAACAGCTCAATGAAAACATTCTTGAACATTTCCTTATTGACTTGTAATTGTTCTTATGAGATACAAGGCCAGGAATAGAATTACCAGGCCAAGAAATATACGTCCATTTGCTCAAGGTACTGTTAGATTGCACCCCAAGTGACTGTATTTGCACATATTCCCAGCTCCATCGGAGGAGATCCTGTATTCCCAGCTCCACTGGGGGTGCTATCCTTCATTACCACATCTGTTCCAGGACTTGGCCCTCATCAGCTTTCTAGTTTTTGCAAATCTGATTAACAAGCAGTCCTACCTCCTTTGTATTTTAAGTTGCATTTTCATAAATACAAATACATTTGAGCATATTTGTGTGTACTTGTATGCCTGCTGGTCTTCTTGAGTTATTGTTAGCTCCTGGTTTTGTCTCACTTTCTTAATTGTTTGTTCTTTCACTATTGAGTTTGGAAATATCTTAAATATACAACCTCTGAATTTTAGATATCAGTTTATCATTGCTCTTAGACAATGAAAATATTTTCTCCTATCTGTGATCTGTCTGGTAACATTGTTAAGAATATCCATAAATTTTATGCATGAAACTGTTCTTTCCTGTCTTATGATTTAGACTTTGAGGATTTGTTTTAGAAGTCGTACCCCAGTCTTGGTGGAGAAGACCACTCTATATTTTTTGTGTAAAGTTCTGTCTTCCCCTTTCACATCAAATTTGTAACCACTAGTGTGCATGGTCTATAGTAGGAATCTCATTTTTATCTTTCTTTGTGTATTAGGGTAGTTATTTGTATCATTAGTCTAATCTTGGTGATACAGCATATACCACAGATAAAGCAATTTATAATCAGCATACATTTATTATTAGCTGTTATGGAGACTGGAATGTTCAAGGCCAAGATACCTTCAGGTTTGGTGTTTGGTGAAGGTCTGATGTCTGCTTCCAAAATGTTACCTTCTCTAGATAGGACAGATGCTGTTGCCTCAAATGGAAGACAGCATAAGGGCAAAGGGCATTTCACTCAGGACACTCCCCTCTAGCCTTCCTTTATAAGAGCATTAATTCTTTTTTGAGGGCTCTACCTTGTGATTTAATCACTTTCTAAAGCACCAAGCATTAGTTCCATCATTTTGAGTTTTAAAGTGCCATTACAGAAATGTTGGAGGGACACATGCGTTCACACTACAGCAAATACAACTATAAAGAACTGATGATCAGTTTCAGAAGTCTAATTATTGCAATGGCTTTGTAGCAGAGCCCAATATCTGAACTGCAATTCTCCACTCTTTACTCAAGTTATTCAAAACTGTCATCATTAATCATACACACTTATCCTTCCTTATGAATTTTAGAAATTGAGCTCTTTAAAGACCTAACTAAAAGATAATTTGCGATTTAATTTTAAAGTTAATTTCAGAAGAAATTGGTATCTTTATGCTAAAAGGATTGCTATCCAAGATGATAGTATCTATTTACATTTATCTAAATCTTGCTTTATACCCAGAGATGCAAACTACTTCCACTGAGAGCATGCACACACTTAAATAAATTCAATGGTAATTGTAAGTTTTTTGTTGTTATTTCAAATGGTATCATGTTGTGCTACATGTTTCTGTTTGATATATTCTGGAAATAAAAATGCTATTTAAAACATTGACTTTGCATTTAATATCTGATTGAATTTGTAAGTATTCTGAAAGTTTGATGAAATTGTATGTTTTTCCTGTGTAGATGGTAACAGCATTTTCAGGTGTTGGCTATTTTATTTCATTCTTCCCAATCCCTACCTCTCATATCTTTTCTTATTCATTGATCATAACCCGTGGAATTATGATTAAATAATTAATGATAGGTAAAGAAGGTAATGGATGAATCCCATTGATTGGGAGAAAGCACCAGGACACAGATAAAATTCCATCAGCATAGAGTTTATTAGCAAAGGACAGATTCCCTTCCCGGCAGAGAAAATGCTTGCCCCAGGTCATGAGCTGGGGTCTTTTATAGGGGGAGGCTTCTGCTTCCCACAGAAGGCAGGAAGATATTTTTTTTTAAAGTTGGGCAGGGGGAGTGGGAGAGTGGGACTGTTAAAACCTCAGGGGGAAGCGGGAGAGTGGAACTGTTAAAACCTGCCCTCTTTAGAGATCAAAGGGGAAGTCTGCTGGGTTGGCCAAACAGTGGAGAAAAGGCTGCTTCTCTTGACTTCAAAGACCAGGGTGCTCGATGGTTGACAGGCACTCATATATATGTGGAAGGAAGGAAAGTAACAACTGATTAAAATTAGTAAGAGTTAGTTTTTGGATTTTGGTTCTGAAAATATCTGAAGAGGCAAGGAGCAATGGTTAGCACCAAGGTAATAGCTCATTTTTCTTTTCTTTCTTTTTTTTTTTTCTTCTGCCAGGGCTGAACTTGAGAGTGATAGACTCAGGATTTGTTTTCAGGTATTTTGATAGCTGTTGGAGTGGCTAGAATCAGTGTCAGTTACCTCTCAAAGGCTTCTAGATAGGGAGAGAAAACAAATTTAGCCATTATCTAATTTTTTAGGCTAGAACAATAGTGGGTTGTCTCCCTTAGCTGTAGGTGGACACTACAGTATTGCAGACCAAGATCTGAAGTCTTACACCTGAGTAGCGTTGTCTTATTAGGAACAAATAATCAATGAAAGATAATTATCTAAATAACATAAGAACTTATGTCTAATGTCTGGGCTGTGTAATCCCTTGAACCCTTAAAATATACCGATGACTTTAATTTTTGGTTGTACTTTCCTCTTGGGTGTTTAAGACCATACTGTTGGCCCAAATAAACCAATTTATTTTTACTCTTAAGGTTGCATGAAGATTTGGACCTCAGGGGTCACATGGGCTTCGGGGAGCCCCTGGCTCCTCAGGTTTTTCTTTTACCAGTTCCATCTACATGAATATAAGTCAAGAGGTCCTGCTTGACCTGGGCTTCATTTGGAAGCATGGAGAAAATGTTTCCTCTGTGTTGATCCTCCTCTTTGCAGACTGGACACTGGTTCAAGTCCATCTTCTGGGGCCTCCATGGCATCCCTGAAAAGAGGACAGGTGACTCACCAAAGTTACAGGACATTTTGAGAGGTGCTCCATAACCCCTGGAACTTGTTTGACCTTGGAGGGCAAAGAACAAAAATTTGTCCCTTTAAGTCCCTCTGACCAGATTAATATAGGCCTTAAAGTCTGGCTATTAAACATCCAATGAGGTTAGTCACACCAGTCTAGTACTTTTAATTACCATGTGCTATGTAGATAAAGCTTGGGCAACGTCTTTAAATAAACCTTGACTAGACATCCTTAGACTAGTTGACTAAGCTACGACCTTAGAAAATTTAAGATTATCTATATATTATCTTTGTCTCATTTTAAATTTATAGAAACACATTGGGTAGGTGTAGTGGGGAATGGCTGAAGTGGGGTTCAGAGGGAAGAATAGAAATAGGGTCAGTAGAAAACTCATTCCTGGATTGGTGTTAAGGGAGGAGTCCTTGAGATTTTTAATTTAAGAGACCTGATACAGGTGGCCTGGTACTTGCTGTGTTCCTTGGCAAGTTTTAATTTGGAGAGATGAATCCAATCAGGTTGTCTCGAGAGCCTGGCTGCAGTCAGAGTAGACGGGATCACCAGGTGAGGACCAATGTGGCTGGAGGGTTTCCTTTACTCCTTTCTGTTGGGTGTGAACCCACAGGTAGGTGTGATCTCCAGGTTGAAGTGGGTGGTCAATTTGGCCTTTAGAAGCCTGGGGAATAATCCAGTCAGCATGTTCCCTGAGTAATTTCCTTAGAAGAGTGAAGACAGGTAAATAGTCGTGTAGAAGGGAGGGATGCTGGAGGAAGAGGTTGTCCTTGGTTAAAATTAGGGCCCTGGTGAGTGTCACAAATTTAGCTTTTTGTGACGTGGTTCCAAGTGGTAGGGGTCCTGACTCATTGACACCTGTGAGAGATACTATGGGGGCCCCCATTGGGGTGAGAGTTAAACTTCTATCCATAAACCAAGTTAAGATTGGATTTGGTAGGGGATTTGGGGAAATTAGGGGATTCCAACAGGAGAGTTCCTGAAGAGTTTCCAAGCATGAGCGAGTGAGTGAGCGGTTCACTGGAAGGGAGGGTGGGAAGATGGATTGAGAGGGCAGGAATCAAGGGTGAGCGAAGGGTTTTTAAGAAATGTAACATGGAAGAGTTGCAGTTTAGAGGGAGATAGATTGGCAAGAGATGTGTGGGTTAGTTAAATCCTTAAGCTAGTAGGGGGAAAGGACAGAGGTGGGCTGACCCAAAGTGAGTTTAATTCCCTCTGGAGCCAGGAGAGCAGTAGTGGCCAGAGCACAGGGGCAAGGTTGCCAGTCCTGGATGGTGGTATTATGCTGTTTAGAGATAACCTGCTGGGGCAAAAGTGGGATGCCTCATCTGTCCCCAAACCCCTAATGCTGGTCCTTATTTTCAGTTATATAGAAGAGGAATGGACATTTGAGGTTGGGGAGAGGTAGAGCCGGTGACTTTAAGAGTGATTATAGTTGTGGAATGCTGCTGTAACAGGCCCTTAGGGGTCAACAGGCTTAAGGGCATTTCCTTTAGAGGCTTCATAGAGTTGCTTTGCAAAGAGGACAAAGTTAGGAATCCAAGTGTGCAGGTACCCTTCAATATCTAGGAAAGACAGAATTTCTTCTTGGGTTGTGGGGGGCTTTAAAGACCTTAGGTAATTTATCCTATCTATAGTTAAACAGCAGGATGTAAGGGATGTAAGTATGAGAAGGAGCCCCAAGTAATTGACTTGAGGGGGAGAAAGGTGAGCCTTAGCTGAAGATACCCTATATCCCTTATCCCCCAGAAAATTAAGGAGTTTGATTGTGTGGGCCTTGGAGACTGGGCGGGATGGGGAGCAAAGAAGTAGGTTATCTATATATTGTAGGATGGTGGAGGGGTTAAGGTCTAGGGAGGTTAAATCCCAGGCTGGGCTTGTCCAAAGTGGTGAGGGCTATCTTGAAACACCTGGGGCAGAACAGTCCAGGTTAGATCCTAGGTGTGAGTGATGTATTTAAAAATCTTCTATGAAGTATGTAGGATTAGTAGAAAAAGAGCCTATTTTGCATTTGAGGTGAGATAGATCTTCAAGAGAGAAAAGGACATGGACCTTGACCATCCTGTCCATGCTTGGCACCTCCTGGAGGGTGAAAGATACTATGGGCAGGGGTTTGAGACTGGGTGTGGGAGAGAGTATGGCTTGACATAGGAGAGGGGTTGGGAGAAGGGGAGTCCCTGGAAGAGGCCAGAGTGAGAGAGATGGGATTGGTGTTCTGTCCATGAGGGGACACAGGGGCAGAGGTATTGGAGGCGGGGTCTGGAATTGAAGTAGAAGTAGATACAGGAGGGATAAATGGGTTATTTGAGCTAGAAGCCAGAATAAGGGAGACTACAGAATATTTGGCAAGGAGGTATTTAACGTTTTGGATTTCTTTGAGTAGAGGATTGTCAGTGGAAGGAGAGCAAGTGATGGACTTAGAGTGGTGCTGGAGAGGGAAGGGGGAAGATCGTGGCATGGAGAGGAGTTCAAGTTGGAGAATGGAGGGGAGCCAGGTTGAGCCCTGGAATGGAAAGCAAGGGAGAGCATAGCAACAGGAGAGCATGGGAAGGACTTGGCTGTGCCTCAGGCTGGGGAGCAGAAGGAGGTTGGGGCTGGTCCTAATAGGAGTCAGTTCATCGGCTATGCTAAGGTCTAAAGCTGAGGTGGAGGGGTAGGGAGGAGGAGGGGGCAGAGGCCCCTGGTGGGTTGGGATCCCGTGAAACTGTCTTAGCCAGAAGAACCTGATGGGAAGAATATGGGACCCAGAGGGAGGGATTAGCACAGATATCAAAGAAAGCTTAGATGTATGGCAATTTGGACCGTTTGCCTTTACAATGGCAGAAAATTTCTAAATCACTCAAAAATATTGAAGCTTAAGATTCCAGTGTCTGGCCAGAGTTATTATCTAACTCATACTGAGGCCAGGCAGTGGTGCACAGGAACTTCAGGCATTTCGGCTTGATTGTATCTGAAAGTCCTAGTAGTTTTAAGGATTTAAGAAGACAAGCAAGAGGTGTAAGACCCTGAGACTTGAGTGGGTAGTTCCCGTAGTGACAGATTATGTACAGAATGAAGAGGAGATAGAGAAAGAACTAAGCAAGCAGGTAGGAGGTAGAGACAGAACCGAGCAGGTGGGAGACAAAGAAAATCCTCTCTCCATAGGGAGTGGAGGCAGGATCACGAGTCTGGGCAGGAAAGCACAGCAGACAAGGAAGAGAGAGATGGGAAGGGAGTAGGATGAGAAGGGGCATCCATCACGCAAAACAAGAGTGAGGAGAACCAGGCACCAAAAGAAAGTGTCCTTTTTTGTTTCATGTGTTAGAGTTATTTTCAAGTTATTTCCAAGTCCCAGAGGGTGGTGTCCTGCAATTAGATCATCAGGGAGAGGAAAGGAGAGATCCTGTCCTGGACAGGAAGTAGTGCATGTCCCTATCTCTGGAAATAGCATACTATATCTAGAGAAGGGAAGGGGTTTTCCAACACACATGTGATTTTGAAGCAAGTGATACAAGTGGAAAACCCTGCAATGAGAGTGTAGCATGACCAGCCAGTAGATGGAGACAAAGTACAAGGAATGGGATGGGAGAAAAGCAGAAAAAACGCAGTGAGCCAGAAGGGAGGGAAGCTTGTGGAACAAGTTGATCCTGAGGTTTAGTAGAGGCTGAGGGAAGATGAGCCCCAGAAGGGTGATGGGGAGAGAGAGAGAGAGAGAGAGAGAGAGAGAGAGAGAGAGCACAGAGAGAGAGATAGGGAGAGAGATACTTAAAATTAACTTATATATTTTAGTACCAGGAAACATGTTGTAGATTAAAGAGAGAATATTTTAAATTAATATGATACCAAGTAAATTAATTTTAAGAAGCATAAATTTATGTTGACTGTATATACATATTTAATTATATAGTCTTTGTTAAGAATGTGGTTTATCATTTTTAAACCAAAACACCTTTGAAGTAGACAAACAAAATGAATACATCTTAAAACACCATGAAAGTAAACTAAAAACAAAAAATGGTATTTAATAAATAGAATTTTACCCAACCAGGTTAGATTTCATTTTGTATAGGTAATTAGTGGTTTAAAGAGTTAAGTTTCCATATAGATTTGAGGTAGCATCTTTTTTTTGCCTTTTTAAGAGCTAAATAACTGAAGAAAGTTAATAGAACCTTGTAGGAGACAGGAAAGACAAAAGGAAACATTAACAGATTAAGTTAAGAATAAATAAAATGTAAATTTTACTGAAAATAATCCCATTAGTTAGTTTCATTATAAACAGTAATACCCTCTGTTGAAATTAATTTACATCTTAGTCGTTCTCAATTGCATAGTGTCTTTACTCTTAGGATGTTTTGTTGTTCTCCTTCTCCTTGTCACATGGTCAGGGGCCAGACTGAGCCTGGAAAAATCTTGGAGAACACATCTTGAGATAATAAGCTTGAGTCTGAAGTGGGAGGGCCAATGCCATCTCCAGAGTCAGCATCTCAATGAGCTCAAACAGCACGTGACAATTTACCAATATAATTAATATTACTCTGACATTGTAACTAGAAAGCACTCAGGGAATGATGGGGCAGGAACATAAGCAAGCATAGAGCATCTGAGCATCAGAGAGGGAAATAACTCTATTTTAGAGAAAAACAGGCTTAGAATCACAATGTAGAAAGGGGAGGAGTTAAGACCAGTAGAGGTGGCATCTCAAGCCTCTCACTCAAGTAGACTATTAGTTTTTACCTCTCATTGTTGTAACTATGTATTGGTAGTAGCTTGTCTCTTGTAAGGTTTTTGCCCTGGAGTACAGCAAATTTCCATGTACTTCACAGGTCTAATCATCACAAAGTGTCATCTCCTTTTGCACCTTGAAGGCAAATGGCTAGAAAAACTTTAAGTTCCCTTTAGAAACTAACAAATATACTATGTAAAACAGTAAGAATTTAAAATAGTCATTTTTAGAAATCCATAAAAATACCATATAAAAGACATTAAAATCCAAATAATTCCTTTAAAAATACCAGATAAAGATGTCATTCAAACAATGTCAAAAACCTAAAAATAATTCCTTTAAAAAAATCTGTAAATATGTCAAACAATGTAAAAACTTAGAACAATTATCTTTACAAAACAGTAAATATGCCATAGAATAAGTTCAAAATGCAAAGTAATCCCCTTTAGAAACAGGCTCTAAACGATGGTAAAATTTAAACTCCCATTGTATAGATTTGGCATTATTCCCTTGGTCTGAACTAGAAATGCATTGTTTATTCTATGACATCATCAAGAAATGAAAACAAAAATAAATTACAAGAGAATCCTAGGCACCCCTGGTACCAGTATATTAGGCTTGATATAAAAGAAGAAAGTATCCTCAGATATCTATATCTATCTATATCTATATCTGTATCTGTATCTGTATCATCTGTATCTGTATCTAATCTATATCTATATCTATATCATCTATATCTATATCTAAATCATCTATATCTATCTATAGCTATATCTATAGCTATACATATATATGTGACCCAAATAGAAATGCAAATCAAAGAAATCCATGTTTGTCACCAACCATTGTAGCTATGAATGAGAAGCAAAGTTCTCAGGATCTCATAATTTCTAGAAACAAGCTATGCTGAAAAGAAACTCATGAGGGCAGCAGAAGAAATAGGGCATATAAATCAGTGTGTTGTTGGTCTGAAGGCATATGACTTGCCTGAGCAGTGCCTGTGATTTTTTATGTATAGTGAAATTTAAAATGGTTAGGTTTAGTTAGAAAAGTAGGCACCTGAGCACCAGTTGCTTGGTGCCCAAGAGGGCCTAAGATCCAAATTTTGAGCCCCTTTGCCTGAGAAAAAGTTTAGGAGAAAAAAAGGCTTTAAAAAAGTTTTTTGTTTGTCCATGAGGTGAGCTGCCAGAAATTCTTTAAATTCTCCAGTGAAGCCGTCTAGCAGTTTTGCCTATGTGGGTCAAAACGGGTGAGAGAAGGGTCCCCTAAAGGGTTCTTAGTCACATTCATAAGAGAATTTAAGAATGGGCCCAGCTGGAAACTTTTATCATTGTATTAGAATGTTAAAGAAAAAACCCCCAGGACAGGCGAGCTGGCAACTTTGGCAGCTGCCTGGAGGGGGTGAATAGCGGGAAGGAAAAAATAAGCCTTGGGGTCATGCAGGTTTAGAGCCTGCATGGGAGGTCAGACACATGGCAGGCTGGCAGGCACATGGCGGGGAGTAGAAAGCTTTAGTATGGGAGGGGGAGAGAGAGGAGAAGGATCTAGAACATTTGCATGTGTAGGGAATCCATAAGTAGTTAGAGGAAAGAGGAAACATAGCCTAAAGGACGGAAGCAAAGGAGATGAGACCTAAAATTGGATTGAACAGTATCAGAAATCATCCTGAGCAAAGTGAGGAAGAAAGGCAGTGGAAGAGGATAAAGACAGGAAAAAGGATGGAAGACAGCAGACCTTCCAGGCCCATGGCAAAGGAAGAGGGGAGGGGGTGAGATGCCAGGGGTGGTGCTGGGGATGGTGTGGGGGGTTGCGGGGCGAGGAAACTGAAGTAGCAAACGGATGAAGCAGCTCCATCCTGGAGACCATTGCTGTCCAGGAGTGACGGGATTCAATGGGAAAGGAGATCAGAAGAAGATATAGGCAAGGCCGAGTGTGTTACCCAGTGAGGAGAGACAGAAAGATGTGAAAGCAAAGCAGAGAGCCGGGGAGAGGAGGAGAGAGAAAGGAAGGGTGGGAGTGTACCTGAAAGCCAAGTTAGTGGTGCTGGAGAAGTCCACTTGGGTCCCTTGAAGTTTGAACCTCAATTTTGGCACCATCTGACAGGTAAAGTAGGCGATGGATGAATCCGGTTGATCGGGAGAAAGCACCACGACACAGATAAAACTCCATGGGAATAGAGTTTATTAGCAAAGGAACACATGGGACAGATTCCCTTCCCAGCAGGAAAAATGTCTGCCCTGGGTCGTGAGCTTGGGTCTTTTATAGGGGGAGGGTTTTGCTTCCTGCAGAAGGCGGGATGATATATATATTTTAAAGTTGGGCAGGGGGAAGCAGGAGAGTGGGTCTGTTAAAATCTGCCTCCTTTAGAGAGCAAAGGGCAAGCCTGCTGTGTTGGCCAAACAGTGCAGAAAAGTCTGCTTCTCTTGACTTCAAAGACCAGGGTGCTTATCAACTCAGTTCCCTTTTCTCAGGGGCTTGCAAGGTCCCTGAGACCCTGTTGGTGAGGGGGTGGGGCAATCTGAACCTTAGCAGTTAAGACATTTTAAGAAATAGTAATTTCTAAAAATTTTTTATTTTGTATTATGTATATGAGTGTATTGACTGCATGTATGTGAATTCATACATGTCATGCAATGCCCGAGGAGGGTCAGAAGACTGCATTGGATCCCCTGGAACTAGAGTTAGTGATGGTTGTGAGCCTCCATTTGGGTGCTGGGAATTGAACCCAAGTCCTCTGAAAGAGCAGACAGTGCTCTTAACTGTTGAGCCATCTCTCCAGCCCCTAGAAGACATTTTTATCTTGTATCTGCTCTTAAATTTTCTCCAATGAGTGCATGTATGGTAAGTGAATTTTCAGACATAATTTTTGATGTTCCTGAAGTTCTCTTCTATCCCTAATTTTCTGAGTTTTGTGTCATAAGTAAATGATAAACACCATGTTCTTCAATGGTCCCATTCAAGGTTTTTCTTATTTAATATATTAGTGATTGTATTTCTTTTTTTTTTTTTTTATTGAACCATCTTTGTATCTTTGGGATAAGACTTGCCTGCTTATCATGTATTTTGTTTCATATACTGTCAGATGATTTGTTAATATTTTTGCTTCTATGGAGTAACCTGACCTACTTTTTGTTGTTGTTGAAGTATGGAACAATACTTAAGGTTGTAGACTTTTGGAACCAGACTCTGAGTTTGAATTGCAGTTTGGCCACTTACTTAGTTGTATGATCCAGAAAAGTAGTTTCCTGGCTTTGTTTTTTTCACCCACAGAATGTGATTAAGCTTTATGATACCCAAGTTATATCCCTAATATTAGGGGGAATAAATGAGATAAAATATGGAGGATATTTATAATTATACTTGATAGATGTTAATTGTTATCTAAATGTTAATTATGATTATGGCGCCAAGTTTACCTTGTTGGGCAACTAACATTACACTAGCCTTGTAGAATAGTTTTTCTTACTTAATCTGCTTTGTGGTAATAGTGTGTAAGGAATTACTTATTCCTTAATACTTGACAGGAAATATCAATAATACTTTATGAGCTTGGAATATTTTCCTTTAAGTCTTTTTGCCTTATCACATTACCTTCTTTATGCCTAATGGCATTGCCATGTCTTCTAGCTTCTTTTCTGTTGCTGTGACAAACATCATGACCAAAAGCAATTTGTGGGAGCTAAGGGTTTATTTCAGCTTACAGGTTATAGACCATCACTGAGGGGAGTCAGGCCCAGAACTCAATAAGGAACTCACTCACAGGCAAAGCATGACAGCAGGAACCATGGAGGAATGCTGCTTGCTGGCTTGCTCTCTGGTTTGCTCAGGCTCGTGCTCACCTAGCTTCCTTGTATAGCCTAGGACCACTTGCCCAGGGAATGGTGCTGCCCATAGTGTGCTGGATCCTCTTGTGTCAATTCACAGTCAAGATAATCCCCCACAGACCTGCTCATAGACCAACTCAATGCAGACAATTACTCACTTGAGACTCTGTTTTTCAGGTGATTCTGGGTTGCGTCAGTGACACTTAATGCCAAAACTAGAACATCAAGCTTTCTATTTCTTGTATCAATTTTGTATTTTATGTTTAGTTTTGCATAAATATAGTCATTATGTCTATATTTCAAATTACTTAGGGATAGTTGCTTAAAATATTATTTTATAGGTTTTAAAGAGGTGTTTTTATTGACTACAGCTATTGATTCTTTACATTCAATATTTGTTTATTAAATTCTTTTTGCTTTGATCAGTCTATCTTATTGAAACATTTCAAAGAACTAGATTCATTTGGCTGTTTATGTGTGTTATTTATTTATGTTAACATTCATTATTTACCTTGTAGAATATGTGGCTTTTGTTATTTGTTTTTAACTGCTCAAATTAAAAGCTTAGCTTTTTGTTACATATGCTTTTCTTACTGATAAATGCATCTCAAATTATAACCTAAATACTTCTTTAGCTCTGTACATAATTATTGACATATTAAATTTTTAAAAAAATGTTTTATTTAATATTTTTATTTTATGTCTATGAGTGTATTGCCTGCATGTATGTGAGTGCACCCATGTCATGCAATGCCACAGAGGTCTGAAGAGAGCTCCAGAATTCCCCTGGAACTGGAGTTAAGGATGGTTCTTAGCCACCATGTGGGTGCTGGGATCGAAACTGGGTCCTCTGCAAGAGCAGTCAGTGCTTAACTGCTGAGCCATCTCTCCAGTGCCTTGGCATATTAAATTTTATTGCCAACACTTTCTAAGTGTTTTTAGTTTCTTTTTTAATGTCTTTTAAACTTAAGGGCAACTCTAGAGTCCAGCGTTGGAAGACAAAAGAAAAATGAGGAAGAACCCAATAGAGGGATGCTTTTGGAAGCCCTTGTCAAGAAATTCCAATGGACTGTCACATGAACATTTGAAAATTGCCCTGTTCTGACTTTTTTACTAGTTCCCTGTCTAGAACTTGTAATGCTAATTACTCCTGTCTTTACTTCTCCTTCACATCTCTTATTCATGATTCAAGGACTTTCTTTTCCCCTTTAAACAAGAGTTATGCAATTTGGGAGTCTTTTAAATAGACACACTGAAGGGGTGCTCCAATTGCCTCACCCTGCGTCCCTGTTCAGCATGGAAGAAGCCAGAGAGGTCTGCGTCCCTATTCTCTATTGGCAGTTTGAGTAACCCCCTCTGAGGATGGCCTGATAAGAATAGGAGGTAGGAAATGGCTAGGCAGGGTAAAAAGACCCCAAAGAAATGTAGCCAGTTCCTTGGCTAAAAGTCAAAATGTCCTTGGGCCTTTAAGCAACATACTCTGTTCCAAAGGCCCAAAATGTTGAAAGTATTTGGGAGCTTGTATCTAATCCTTAAAAGATTTTAGGGTTATCTCTTTAGAGGGGTGAATGTTGGAGGGGAGGGAGTGGGCATGGATTTGATCAAGACATCTTATATACATGTGTGAGATTCTCAATAAAGTTTTTGTAAAAGTTAAAAAAAATTAATGATGTATTATATTATTGGGCCAAGAATTCTGATCATAATTCATACCCAAGTGTGTTTCTTCTGAAGTTATATAGTTATAAACATACACACATATAAATGTATAATAGATTATATTTGTACTCACATACGTATTTCATATGTAGACACATATTCACATATGTATACTGTCTTTGAATTTAACTTTATTTTGAGACACTAATAACTTTGGAATTCATAAAAAATAAACTTAAGGTCTATAGTTTAATTTTCAGATATATGAGAATTCATTTAAGTGAAGATTTTATTTTATAATCAAGAAACTTTTTTAACATTTAGAACATTTGCTATGCATTTTATATAAATTAAACAAAACAATTCTGAGCAACCTAAACCAAAGAAACATAAGAAGGAAGAATATTACCAATGCATAGACTATAAAAATCTGCCAGACTGATTTTGATCATTGATAAACTCCAGATTTTAAATAACTGACCTCTTAATCTCATCAAAGAAATATTTACCAAGAAACCTCGTAGAGTTTTGGCACTTAGATCTTTAGGACACTGATGTAGTCTCTAAACCATGAGCTAATATTCTATGAAGGTATCCATAAATCTGCTTTTTCAGTGTAACAAATAACAGCAAGAGAAGCCTACCTTTTGGAGAACTTCCTTGGAGAGGTAAAACTGTAGTTCCCACCACACCCCACCCACTTTGGAGGGAAAACCCTAAGCCCAGATGGAGGCTCAGGGTTGGCAATCTGTACTTGCATTTTTGTGACTTTCCCAGCTATATTTGGGGGCACTTTTAGATAAGTGGGAGAAATATTTTCTAGCTCTATAGTGACAGTAGCCTCACAAGATAACAGGAATTTTTATTTATTATTATTTTTTATTTTTAGATAACAGGAACTTTTTTTCTCTATTCGTAAGCTTCAGGTGGAAGTTCTTTAAGATCTTGTGTAGTGGGGTAAGGGCTTCCTCTGAGGAAGTGTATTTATATTAGATGCAGGAGAGGTTATCAGGAATGAGCTACAAAGTCCTTCAAATGGTGGGAATCTGAGGGCTACAGAGATGCTGCCAGAAATGAGAGCATTGCCACCTAGATCCAGACAGCACAAGGTTGGGCATTTGTATTCCCTAGAAGCTTGATGTTCTCTTATGTTTATCATCTGGGATTAGTTCTGTCATGAAGTAGCTGATAATGCAGAGCTTTCCCAAACCTATGGAATCACTCTCTCATTTCCGCAACCTTTTGGTAGCTAAGTAAGGAAATCTTCCATTGTTGTTCTATATCAAGGCAATGTATCTGAGCTACTGTGTACTGATTCAGCTTAATCATGGTTTGAAGGCCTCTTTGGGAGCAGAGACAGATTCTTTGCTCCTTTCATTGTTTGGCCTTATCTTGGCTAGAGTTATTGATCCAAATGAAAAACTTCTTTCTGTAAGTTTTCCTCGCAAATATCATCTTGTTCTTAAGAGAATGTCTAGAGACTGTGAACATAGGATTCAGAGAAATAAAATCTTAGTTTAATCAAAATATATTAACAAATATGTTAATAATACTGTTACCCTAGACTTGGAATTTGTAATTTTAGTTTACTCTTGCTGAAGTTATCAAATTATTTGAAAAATTAGGAAATTTCCTTCAAATTTATAGGAAATCTTCAAAGAAGAATTAAATTTGATCCACTGGGGCATTCTGGACACCATTTCTCTGTGACAAGAGTGACTGAGAAAGTTTTTCGCTTCTTGAAAATGTTCTAGAATCATTTCTTTAATGTGGGTTCTCCTCTGGATGTATCTTGAGTTTGTTGATAAGTTGTATATTTACCACTCTACCTTTGTAGATATACACACAGAAAGGTTATTTACTAGTTTAAAAAAGAATATTCCTTAACTTTCTTAGTTGGTTACCTCCCTGCTAACCCCTAGGTGGACCTTAAGCCTGATTTTTCTCCTGCCTTACAGGTACAGTGAGGAAAAATAGGCTTGTAGATAGGAAGGAATAAGAGGAGGAGTAAGAGAGAGAAAGTATAAGTGATTTTAATAGGAATATTCTGAATCATCGTGGCGGTTTGACTGACAATGTCCTCCATAGGCTGGACATTTTGTCCTCAGTTGGCACTGTTTTGGAAGGTCTTAGAAGGTGTGGTCGTGCTGGAGGAAGCACATTATTGGGTCAGACTTAGAGAATTCTTAAGCCTTGTCAGACTCCCAGTCATGCTCTGCTTCTGTTCCTGTTTGCAGATGTGAGCACTCCTCTTTCTGTTCCAGTAAACAATGCCACCATGTCTCCCCACCATGACAGACCATAATTCTGCTGGAACAGCAAACTCAAACTCTTCGTTTTATAAGTTCTCTCGGTCAAGGTGTTTTATTACAACAGAAATGTAACTAATATTGTTATGATATATAGAATTTCTCTGAACCAAGAATGAATATTTATACATATATATATATATATATGAGGCAGATTGCAGTAGTACTTCCAGAGGGGAGAATATAAGTCTCCCAACTCTCCCCTGATAGGAATTCTACTGATATTTTCCAGAACATCTTTTCCTGAACATCTTTTTCTCCTGTAAAGCAAAAGATCTTGGGAGCAGTAGTGATTAGGTAGCTATAGAATTCTGTATATTACAGCTTTGTTATTGATTCAAAATTTTATTACACTGTATTCTATATTATATGAAATCTTTAGAATGTATTGGATGCTTTTGTTGCTTGATCCACAGGAAATCTTTATAAGTTGTATAGGTATGCTTGAAAAGAAAGTTATTTTTTTAACTTAAAAAATTTATTGAGAATTTCATACTTGCATATAAGGTGTTTAGATAAAATCCATAGCCACTCCTCCCGTTCAACTCCTTCTGTATCTCCCCACCAATTTTTCCTGAAGAACTTTGTGTGCTCTTTCTTTTTTTAAGGGGCTTTTTGCTACACTAACATTCCCCCCTCTGAAGAGCTAACCCTAAAATCTTTTAGCAATTAGATAAGAGATCCCAAATACTTTTGACATTTTTGGCCTTTGGAACAGAGTATGTTGCTAAGAGGCCCAAGGACATTTTGACTTTTAGTCAAGAAACTGGCTGCTTTTCTTTGGGGTCTTTTTACCCTAACCGCCTAGCCAATTCCTACCTCCTATTCTTTTTTTTTTTTTTTCAAGCTTTTAAAAAGACTTCATTGAGGGCTGGAGAGATGGCTCAGTGGTTAAGAACACTGGTTGTTCTTGCAGAAGACCCGGGTTCGAATCCCAGCACCCACATGATAGCTAACAACTATCTGTAACTCCAGTCCCAGGGGATCTGACAGCCTCTTCTGACCTCCGCAGGCATTGCACGACACAGGTGCATTTACCTACATGCAGGCAATACACGCATACACATAAAATAATAAATAAAAAAATTAAAAGAAATTCATTGAGAATTTCATACATGTGTATAAGATGTTTTGGTCAAATCCACACCCACTCCCTCCCCTCCAACACCTTCCATATCTCCCCATCACTTTTTCCTAATAACTCCCTGTACTCTTTCCCCTTTTCTTTCCTTCTTTCTTTCTTTTCTTTCTTTCTTTCCTTTCTTTCTCTCTTTTTCTTTCTTTCTTTTCTTTTCTTTCTCTCTTTCTTTCTTTCTTTCTTTCTTTCTCTTTCTTTCTTTCTTTCTTTTTCTTTCTTTCTTTCTTTTCTTTCTTTCTTTCCTTTCTTTCTCTCTTTTTCTTTCTTTCTTTTCTTTTCTTTCTCTCTCTTTTTCTTTCTTTCTTTCTTTCTTTCTCTTTCTTTCTCCTTCTTCTTTCTTTCTTTCTTTCTTTCTTTTCTTTCTTTCTTTCTAATGGGGCTTTTTGCTACTCCAACATTTCCCCCTCTGAAGAGGTAACCCTAGACTCCTTAAGAGCTCCCAAATACCTTTGAAGTTTTTGCAGAATATGTTCCTAAGAGGACCAAGGACATTTTGACTTTTAGCCAAGAAACTGGCTACTTTTCTTTGGGGTGTTTTTTACCCTACTGCCTAGCCAATTCGTACCCCTTATTCTTATCACACCATCCTCTGAAGAGGTTACCCAAATTGCTGATAAGGAATCGGGATGCAGACTGCTCTGGCTTCTTCCATGATGAACAGGGATGCAGGGTGAGGCAACTGGGGTACCCCTTCATTGGGTCTATCCAAAACACTCCCAAATTGCATAACTTAACTGTAGGGAGAAAAAAAAGTCCTTGACTGGTGCCTAGGATATGTGAAGAAGAAGTAAAGGCAAGAGTAGTTGGCATTACAAGTTCGAGACAGGGAACCAGAAAAAACTCAAAATAGGGCAAGTTTCAAATGTTCATATCAGAATCCACTGGAATTTCTTGACAAGAGCTTCCAAAAGCATCCCTCCATGTGGGTGCTGGGAATCAAACCCAGGTCTTCTGCAAGAGCAGCTGGTGGGCTTAACCAATGAGCCATCTCTCCAACCCAAGAACTGATCTTTCAAAGTTCATGCAACAGTTTGGTTAAATTCTGATCTGTTTGCCCTTGTTTCTCAATTAGCTAAGGAGAGACCCAAGTGGCTTACCAGAAAAACAAAGCAGGAGGCATGACAGGGAGGCCAAAGGCTGTTATTCAGCCATCAGCCATGTATTGAGCACCTGTGGGTGGCGAGGCTCATTAAAAAGAAAGTTATTTTTTTATAGTGTCATAAGAGCTCTATGTCTAAGAATATAAGCTTTTTATTAATATTTTTTAAGTCTACTGGATATCTAGCTACTTTTTGGCTTTTTTGATCTATTAGCTTTTGGAGAGAAGCTATGAAAATCTCTCACATTTCCACCACAATTATCAGAGTGCATCACACTTTACAATATAAATGGCTTTTAGTAAGATATTTGTTTCAGCTCTGTAGATAAACACAGAAAAGGGTATCTACTGGGAAGAAATGTATTCCTTACTGTGGATAAAAATCAAGCATTTTGAAAGTCATTGCCTTCAAGTTAATCCACCAACTCTGAAAGTGGCAGCAGGGAAGGCTATCATATGGTTTCATATGAAAGATCCCTCAAAGGCTCATGTGTGAAAACTTGGTCCCCAGCTGGTAGATCAATCATTGAGGGGTGACAAATGAAAAACAAATATTTAAATTAATCCTTAATCCACTGATAGATTTATAATTGGATAAATTATTGGGAGGGAGTGCAAACTGTGGAGGGTGTGCCTGAAGGGAAAAGTAAACACCAGGGTTATGGCTTTGTAGAGTGTCTTGGCCACAGCTTCTTCCTCTCTCTGTCTTTCTGCTTCCTGGCTGTCATGAGATGAGCAGCTCTGTTCTATGCCCTTCTACCATCATATTCTGGCTTTTCTTTATTCTATGCATTAGCCAACCACAAACTGAAACCTCTAAAACTGGGAGCCAAAATAAATCTTTCTTTTCAATCCCTCCCCACCCCTTTTCCACATTGGCAGGAAACTGACCAACTCAGCTGCTAATCCTTGTCCACCTTTTTACCTATGGCTCTTTACCTCAATAAGACTTTTATTTTGTTTGGTTTTTTTTTTTTTTTTTTTTGAGACAGGGTTTTAGTCTATAGCATAGGCTGGCCTCAGGCTTGCAACAACCATCCTGTCTCAACATTGCTTCCCAGTGTTGGGAATTCAGGGATCTGTAGCCACATTTTGCTTAACAGAACTCTGGGTGGGTCTCCCTTATACTGTCTCATCGATGCCTTGATTTTACTTTTGGGCTTTTTGAGACTGGCCCCCTTTGTAGTCCCAGATGTCCTGGAACTCCTCACTATGTAGATCAGGCTGACCTTGAGCTCATAGAATTCTGTCTGACTCTGTCTCCTGAGTGTTAGGATTAAAGGCATGAGCCACCATGCCCAGCCTTGATGTCATGATTTTTATTTCAAAGTGGTAATAGGTTAGCCATGAATCCTTCAAGACAATGTTGAGAGTGGACAGGAACAGAGCATAAAGGCTATCTTTTAACTTATCCTCTGTTGAACCATTTAGCCTAACAAGGCACCCTTCCCTCTATCCTTCTTTACTAAGTTTACTGTAACCACAGCATATAGTTCTTCAGATGCAGGCTTTTCCTTATTTAGTTTCTCTATGATTGATTTTGAGGTCATAAGTGGACCTAATTGCTAGTTAATTTTGCTAGTTACTTGCTCTAGTTACTTTTCAATTTTGCCAGCACCCAGAAATACATACTTTTGAATATTTGATAGTGCTAAATACTGAAACTCAGAATCATGTACTGTCTGACATAATGTTGTAATTGATACATTTTCCTTTTCCTTTGCCACCAAAATTCCAAATGAAGCCCCTTTAGTTTATATATATTATTATTCTATCAATTGATTTAACCATAACTTATTTGACCATTTCTCAAGTGTTAGGCATTTCGATTGTGTCCTTTCCTCCAGAAAGGAATGTAATTTGGGGTTGGAGATATTTATGCCTTAATATTTTCTCAAGATTTATATTGAAATGACATTTAAAATGTGTAAATTGAGCACACCATTTCTTAGCTTACAAAGAGCCTATTTTCCCTCACTGATGAACTATTGTAATTGAAAGGAAGCTCTGCTCTTAAAGTGACCTGGTCCACTTCTGCATCCTAAGGGTGCTGAGGAATTATTCTCAAGAATAATATCAATCTTCTTTTTTAGAAGACATATTAATGGAGCATCTACTATGAAAATCAAATGATGTGAAATGATGTGATGGGATAATATTATTTAAGGAAATTGAACTTTTCTGCATGGTGGTGTGAATGGTAGAAGTTATCCTGCTGTATAACTATTTTGAAAAAAAAGATTTGTTTTTATTTGGGGTGCACGCACGCATGCTTGCGCGCACATGTGGTGTGTGTGTGTGTGTGTGTGTGTGTGTGTGTGTGTGTGTGGTGTGCCAGTTCCTACAGAGGCCAGAAGAGGGCATTGCATTTCCTGAGGCTAGAGTTACAGGAGGTTATGAACCACCCAACATGGGTGCTGGGAGCTGAACTCAGGTTCCCTGGAAGAGCCAAAAGTACTCTTAACTCTCCAGCCCCTTGTATAAACATTTTTGCTTCCTTGAAGTGCATCTGTGATCAGTAGTTTATCAGGAGCACTGGCATTGAGAAGAGGAGATGAAATGGGGAGGGGAAGTATCTAGTTTTGAGGAAGATGGCAGAAGTCTAGCTAGTGTCTCATGAGAAAGATCTTGAGAGGCGGTTCCCTCTGACAAGGCGTGTGGGCCGACACAATCACATCTAGCACTCCATACTTCTTGTATCAATTTTCTTGTTATTCCTTTTTCTTCTTCATTACTTTCATCCATCCCAAACTTTTGATAGAGTTTCATTAATGACCAAGTTAGCCTTATTTAGATGCTTCCTTTGAGAATGAAGGTCTCTCTTATGACTGTGGGGAATCCATCCAAGCAAGCTGGAGCTTAGTGTTAAGCACCAAAGAAGGAGTCCATTGTGATTCAGATGCAACATGACCCCAGAATTTCTCTGGAACACTCATGCAGAGAAAGGACTTGCAGTTTAATGAAGAAAAAGATGGAAACTTGAGTTTTAGTCAGGTAGTAAAAGTAGTGCTTTGGAAGATAGGGAGCTTGGAGACATTTGGATTAGAAGACCTTAGGAAAGCAAATGAGATACTGTGCTTTCTTTAAATCCTGTTTTTTTTTTAATGTCAATAAGCTCATTTGTTGTCAAATAATTACATACTAAAGTTTTCAGTGTCTGTCTTCCCTTTAGAATGTGAAGTACACAAGGTCAGGCAAGAGTTTGTTTCCATTGCCAGCAATTACAAAAAAACTCCTGATACATGGGTAAATGCTTGGTGATAGGAAGTAATGCAATCAATGGGTGGTGTTTTCTATTATTCAAAAGGAGCAGCCATACCTCAACTCTCTTGTTAGGATATTTGAATCGACAGTAGTATCTTCTATTTTCCATATTTTCCAGTATGCTTTTCATAATATTTTCACCTGAGGGAAAAAGATCTGACTCTTGATCAGACCTTTTTACAATGGATCTTCTCTTCTTTAAGTCTGCTTCTGCTGCTGTGCTCTTCCTGATAACTGAGATTGATTGGCGAAGCTCTGCTAAAATGCCCAGATTTGCCCACTAGAGAGCTAATTACAGAGCCATTCAATGGTACTCCTCTGCCTTTTGGAGCTCCAAGTATTGTCCTCTGGTTTGCCGATGTGAAAATTTATGTTTAGAATCGTATTCTCTATAGCAGTGTCTTGATAAATGATGAAAATATTACTGGGATAAAAACAATATAAATCTAACATTTTTATATTCAGAGATGCACACTGTATCATAAAGGGAAAGTTCCCATAAGCTTAATAAATATATACCTCTCCTCTCTCTTTGGATTGCCTTCATTAATAATTAGTTGAATTGCACTTACCTTGAGAAATTTTATAAATTTTTGACCAGCTACCCCTTTGAGAATCAAGAGGAAATTTGGCTCACTTGATACAGTAACTAAGATGTAGTAAGTCCAGATTCTCTTGAGATGCTGGTATCCTGCCTTGAGGTTCACATGGTGTGTTTGTTCTGTGTCTTCTGCTTGACCCTTTAAAGCACTTCTCTCCTTTCCCATGCTTTGAAAGAAACATCTGCAAGACTCAAAGGGAGTTTGGAAATTCACTTGTTTTTGAGATGAGGCCGAGATACATTCCAGAAAACACAACTCTATTGGAATGGAATGATACGGACCCTGCTCCACTTTCTTCTTAGAAAAATCACACTCAATCTCTCTGCTGTTCTTCATTTTGAACTTCAGGTGAACACAGTCTATCTTGTGTTTACTTATCCACCTCTCTTACCTCTCAATTTGCTGCAGCTGGATTCCATCCCACATTGACGCACTGAAATTGTTCAGGTGACTAATACTCTCTATTGATGAATGCAAAGTAGAATGTTCAGTCTGTCTCTAGTTAATGCCTGCATTTTTTTTTTATTACTGTAGATCTGTCTCCAGTGGACTTTATTATCCAGAAATTCTTGGATGTCTTCTTCTTTTTCATCATTTTTTCCTACTTTCTCTTTCTTCTCCACCCTTTATGCATTGGTTTTTCCCCAGGGTCCCATTCTTGGCTGTCTTTTCTATTTCATGAGCTCTTTAGAATTTGCCTTTAGTTTTCTAAGTTCAAATGGGACACAGATGTCAATATTTCCCAAATGTGTGTTTCTAGTAGAGACTCCCTTGGAACTTCAGTTGCACATTTCTAATCATCTGTGTGACACAACCTTCAACTATGTAACTAAAGAAAATTCAAACCTAATATATTCAAAGCTGAATTTATTTCCTTCTCTCATGGAACATCTGCCTTTTCCTCCTATATTTATCTTGATTAAGGAGATCATCATGCATCTTCCAGAAATCTAGAAGTTAAACTCTTTTCTGCCTGTGTAATTAATAACCATTAATAATAGTTAATGTCAATTCTGCTTAGTAAATATCTGCTCAATGAACTCTGGCTTCTTCATTCCACATGCCATTGATAGCATAGCCCCTGCCAGGTTCATCCTCTATTCTTGCCATCATAATTGTCTATAAAATAAAGACAAGAATCTTGGCATTCACCTGTCTTAAAACTATTGCTGCATAGAAGATGAAGTTCAAAGTCTTTAACACAGAAACCAAAGTCCCTTCCATGAAGAAAATTAGCACCTTCTATGTGTTGGTAGTATTTTATGCTTGCTCCTATTTTTCCTTTTTGATCTACTTGTGATGTTTGTCTTCTTCAATGCTAGCGATCTAACTCAGGGCTTTGCACTTTCTAGTCTACCACTCTACCACTCATCTAAATCACAAACCCCTCCCATAACACTTTGTCTATAAATTTAGTATGGCCCTTTGAATATTATACATGATTTTTATATAGACTACAAGTGATTTATTAAATAGGCTACAAACTCTGTGAGCGGAAGTTATTTCCAGTTAAAAATTTTTTTTTTTTGCATTTCTAGCACTAAACATAGAACTTAGAACTATGCTCAAATAAACCAGAGAAATGAATGAAGTGGGTAGGACGTGTTGAAATCTTTTGGTTTCAAAATGGCAAAGGTCAATGAATCAAAGTATAAGATACTGGTGGAGTGCTATGAAAAGCAGTAAAACTTACAAAGATCCCCAAATGACAGAAATTTGTAAACAAGAACATTAGATACATGTCTTTCTTGAACATGTCCTGTGCTTTCTCATGGACTGCCTTAGCACTGGGATTAACATACCTCTGCAGATTCTTGACACTCCTCTCTTCCAAAGGGGGAGCTTAATTTTCATCCCTTGAAAGTGAATCAGACTTGTGATTTATTTGCCTTTAATAAATAAAAAGATGCTCATGAATCACAAGGTTATGTCATTAAGAACACTCTGCTCGATGTTCTCCATTTCTGTTTTTGATGGTTTATACTGTGAAGACATTCACACAATCTACACAGAGGCCCATGTGTCAAGGAACATCAACAATAACCAGCTCCAGCATTCCAGCCATTTGGACGTACTGCCTTGACGGACCAGCGTATTGTCAGTAAAGCCTTCAAATGACTGCAGCCCTGATAATTTCATAAGTGAAACCTCATGAGAAGTCCAAAGGTAGGTTGTTTCTGAACTCCAGACCCACAGAAACTGCAAGGCTAGTGAAAGCTTATTTTTAACCTACAAAATCAGGAAGCAATTTGTTACGGAAAAATAGGTGACTAACATATCCTGTGCTAAGAATGTTCCTTGCATATTCTTTCTGGTCAGGTATAAATAGTTCAGTTGTTCTGGATTGTTCTTTACTTCCTTCAATTAGAACTGGTTTTCCTCTTGTAGTTTTATCTCTTCATATTGCTTGATATCATTTATTCTTTTAGAAAAATGTATTCATTACTTATTCTTAGCTGTAATCCATGTTAGAATTAGGGTCCAAAAGATGAGTGATTCAGATCATAAGAAAATATTTAACTTCCCAAATATACTCTATTTTCTAAAAAAAATATATGGTGTTCTTTGGGTAATCTGGGGATTAAAAGTGTGACCACTAGATCAAGGCTATCTGGAAAAGAATCCAGATTTGCCTGTTACTTGTCCTAGCTTACTGTCTACTTATGACTTTAGCTAAGTTACTTAGGTTAGTAAGTTTTTCTGTCTACATAATAGGCATATTAGTAACTCTTTCATATAGTTATTTTATTAGATTTTCATTGGTGTGATGAATGTGAAAGAATCAGCTTTAAAGAGGAAGATTTATTTTGGCCTATGGTTTCACACCATAGTCACTGGCTAGTTCTTTATCAGTCTGTGATGAGGCAGAACATTAGGGCAGAGAGCATGATTGCATCAAAGTTGGTCACCTGATATTGGCAAGGAAACAGAAAGTAGGGGATATGCTGGGGACAAGGTGCATCTTTCCAGGGCATGCACTTGGGGACCCACATGCTCCATCTAGGCCCTATCCCCCATTTTACCACCACCTTCTAATAGCACCATCATATTATGAAGCCATCAAAGAATTAATCCACTGAGCAGGTCAGAGCCCTTCAGATCCAGCTGCTTGCCAAAAGCATTTCAGCTTGCAACCAAGTACACAACACATGAACTTTTGGAAATCTTTTAAATAAAAACATTGTCATTTTGAGAATTAAATGGGATCATGCATGTGAAGTGTTTAGTATGGATTCCAGCACTATGCAAGTACTCAACAAACACTAACAGTGTTCTTACTGATTTTACCACATATTATCTAGCATAAAAACTGAAACGTAATAGGTGTTCAGCAAATGTTTGGACTGAATGGTCAATGGATTTTTCATGTCAGTGACACTGGGGAATAGACAGTAGACAAGTTCATCAGTCATTGGTCATATAGCAATGAGTACAGCTAATTCAGTTGCTTTGTATGGGTATGTATGTGATCATGTGTGTAGGTGCATGTGTGTGGGGAGGATGCACATACACATGTGTGTGCATGTATGTGGATGGCAGAGGTCAGCTTTGGATGTTGTTCCTCAGGAGGCTGTTCATCTTTTTACATTGAAGCATAATCTCTCCCTTTTATGTATAATTTGCCTATTTGGCTAGGCTGGCTAGGCACCAAGTCCCGGAGATCTTCCTGTCCATACCTTCCCCATGCTAGGATTATATATGCATGCTGCCATGACAGTTTTTTTTTATGTATATGGATTCTGAGGATTGAACTCATGTCCTTATACCTACACAGCTAGAACTCTACTGTCTGGCCATCTCCTCAGTCCTGATTCAGTTACTTTTTAAGTGGCTAATAATGTGAAACATTTATTTAGTTCCTACTGTATTCTATTAGTTAGAAACTTAGAAAGGTGAATAAAAGATCAGAAAAGCAAGTATTTGGATATTCCGAAAATCAGGGACTGTGGTACTGAGTTTTTGTTGCTGTAACAAATACCCAGAAAAAAAACACCTTAAAAGGAGGAAAGGTTTATATCGGTCCATCATTGCATGGCTTCATTGCCTTGTTATGGTGAGATGAAGCAGAACATCATGATGGAGGGGCCATGGTACAGCAAAGCTGCTTACTCAGAGTGGCCAGGAAGCAGAGAGACACAGGAAAGGACCTGGGATAAGACACAGCTCCAATGAACATGCTCCAGTGACCTTCAAAATCTTCCACCACTTCCCAATAATATTACCAAATCATGAACCCATTTTGGATTAATCCACAGATTAGGTAAAAGCCCTCACAACCCAACCACCTCTCAATGACCAAATCTACCAGTTGGGGAGCAAGTCTTCAACACCATGAAGCCTTTTGGGGGACACTTCATTGTTAAAACCAAACAGGCTTAGGGAAACCCAATTCCCACAGCCAGAGCCATAGATTCAACAGATATTTATTGAACAACTATCATGCACCAAGCACTCTTACGAGGTGTGGAGACAAAACAAATCTTTACTTATTTGATAGATGTATTGAACACATATGTTTCAGTCATTCTTCAAGGATTTTTAGGATACATTTGTGGCTAATACAGGCATGAATTTAAACTCCCGTGGATGGACCTTTTATTCCCATAGAAAAAAAATGGACAATAAATACCAATCACCATGCAGAGTTTTATATAACATATAAGAAGATGATAGAAGTCCTGAAAGAAGAGAGAAAAACAGCAAGGTAAAGGGATCAGGAATGTCAGGGCTGGTGTCTCTAGGGGTCTTTGCTGTTAGATGTGTTTCTCATTGAGAAAGAGATATTGTCAGAGACTGTAAGAAGGGAAGGGGGTTAATTTTAATGATGGACAAAATTAGGCCCTTCTCTTACTATGTATTGAGAGAAGACAGACACAAAGAAAATAGATAATTTCATTTCAAATAGTGATAAAGGCCATTAAGAAAGAGGGAAACATGAAATTCATGGTCCTGGACCTGAATGGCTGTGTCCTTCCTTGAGGGAAGGACAGCTTTCTGCCAGCTGTGGTCATCTATCTGTTCAGTGTCTCTATAGCAAACACACACGTGCTGGGAGTGGTCACACCTGAATGCCTGAGACTAGAACAGCAAGATTGCCATGTGATGTAGCAGGCATTGCAACTCACTAGTCATCAGAAGAGACATCTGTAATCTCATGGATGGTGCCCATGGCCGATGACGGAGCCTTGTAACTCCAGTTCTGCACAGGATGGGGGAAGAAGGCTTGAGAAGCTTGCCTGTGCCAGGTCTTTAGATTCTGTCACAGAATAGGAAATAACCCCTGTTTATATTTGCTGGTCAGGAAAGCAGAATTCCCCACAGACCTGAATTTGATTTTTAAATGAGCATTATTAAAAGGATATGGCTGAGATGGGTGTGGTGGCACATGCCTTTAATCCCAGCACTTGGGAGACAGAGGCAGGGGATCTCTGTGAGTTCTAGGCTAGCCTAGTCTATAAAGCAAGCTCTAGGTCAGCTGGGATACAGGGAGACCCTGACTCAAAAAGACAAAAAAAATTTAAAAAGGAGATAACTGTGTTTCCTAATGTCTATTTTAATTTTATTATGAATAGATTCAGTATGGCTGTGTCTGCTGTAAAATGTTTGTCTCTTTCATACGGTTGTGGGCAGGAGTAGTCTGGGGAGTTTACATACCCTGAAAAGGAATGTAGGATAGGGAGTATTCAGAGAAGAGCCACAAAAGTTGATTAAAGGGCCCAGGGAGGAAGGGAAATCAAAATTATTAGACTCTCACATAGGTCTGTGTGTGGCCAGGGGATGGGAGAAAGGACAGGTAAAGAATTGGGACTTAAGGACTATTGTCTTTCTACAAGGGGTAGAGTAAGAGGAAGCAGGTTTAAATGAGAACAGGATGCTTTAAAGTGAAAAAAAAAACCAAAAACAACAAAACAACAACAACAACAACAACAACAACAACAACAAAACGCTGATCCTTCTATGGGTTCTAGAAGCTGGAGTCTCTTCTGTAGGATCTCCAGGAAAAGACAGGTCAGTCAGGTGTAGCTTGTTTTAGTTTTAGTGTGCACTTTCCCCAAGGGCACAGCTCTGTCTGTCCCTGTCACTGCTTCTAGCTGGTAAACTGAGAACATGTGGACGTCTGAACGCAGCATTAGGCTGAAGAAATCTAATCTGAGTGTAAGGTATTGAATTTCCAATTAGAATGCTCATTTGTTCTTTGTGCCATACATTTTGAGCCCTGGGCTAATTGAAGTTGAGTATTATCAGTGGAGTCCTGCCTGGAGACAAACAGATAGCTAGGTACACCACTTAAGACTGCTTACTGAAGCTCAGGTCCAACATAACACACACACACACACACACACACGCACACACACACACACGCACACACACGCACACACACACACACGCACACACACGCACACACACACACACGCACACACACGCACACACACACACACGCACACACACGCACACACACACACACGCACACACACGCACACACACACACACGCACACACACGCACACACACACACACGCACACACACGCACACACACACACACGCACACACACGCACACACACACACACGCACACACACGCACACACACACACACGCACACACACGCACACACACACACACGCACACACACGCACACACACACACACGCACACACACGCACACACACACACACGCACACACACGCACACACACACACACGCACACACACGCACACACACACACACGCACACACACGCACACACACACACACGCACACACACGCACACACACACACACGCACACACACGCACACACACACACACGCACACACACGCACACACACACACACGCACACACACGCACACACACACACACGCACACACACGCACACACACACACACGCACACACACGCACACACACACACACGCACACACACGCACACACACACACACGCACACACACACACATATATTTTGAGACATACATTTGTATATGGTCTTTAATATTTCCACTTTTAAAAATGATATGTATGAAATAGTCTTATTTATAAAATATTAAGTCTCTCTATATATGGTTATGTATTATATAATCTATGTATTAAATAAGATTATGTGTGCATAATATATATGTATTAAATAGGGTTATGTTATATTATATGTGTTAAATAGGGTTATGTGTGTATAATATGTATATATCAAATAGGGTTATGTGCATATTATATGTTAGGTAGGCTTATAGGTGCATAATATATAAAATAGGGTTACGTGGGCATAATATGTATGTATCAAATAGGGTTATATGTATATAATACATATTAGAATTATGCACATGTACATAGTCATTATATGAAAGATGGTGACAAACATGTTAATGCTGTTAACATGTGACCTTTACTGTCTTTATAGCACCATGTGGTTCTTGAATGTTTATGAGACTATATTATCCACACAATCAGAAGAAAAACAATAAAGCTATAATATAATAAAGCCATTGAGAAAAAATACAACCAGCCACGTCTAAGATTATTGTTAATGTCTCAAAGAAGTGAAATAATTTCTTTGTAAAAATAATAATTTTATTTTATTATTTTTATTTTACGTGTATGAGTGTATTGCCTGCATGTGTGTAAGTGCATCCATCCGTATTGTGCAAAGCCGGCAGAGTCAGAAGGCAGTGTCAGATTCCCCTGGAACTGGAGTTACAGATGGTTGATAGCCTCCATGTGAGTGCCGGGAATCGAACCTGGGTCCTCTGCAAGAGTAGCCGGTGGGTGCTCTTAACAGCTCAGCCATCTCTCCAGCCCCATGAGATAATTTCTTAAGATTCAAATCCAAACCTCACTCCCAGTAGTAAGACTGGGGCTGTTCGACAATCTGAGCGGCACCAAAGAGCCAAGACTTGGAGCTAGAACTGGAGCATGAAGGTTCTGATGGGAGAAAAAAAAGTCACAGGGGCATGAGATGGAAGCAACAAAGCCGTAGCAGAAACAGTGACGACCTCGGGAGTCCTGTGAAGAAAGCAGGAGGACTTTCTTGGATGAAGGGACTCCAGGCTGGCAGACAGATGGTTCTGGGAAAAGGGCAGAGCACTGCTGCAGAAGATGAAGAGTCATGGAGTCCCAGAGGGAGGGAGACACTTCGCGAGCGTGGCGCACTCCTCTGCTGGGATGCTCATTTGTGCCTTGCAATCTCTTTTCTCCAGAGCTTTAGTCTCTGAGCTGGAAGTGGAAAGTATTTGAACATGACTGACCTTGCTGGTGTTTGTGTTTTAAAGCTTATTGCGGGAGCTCTAAGGAGGGAGAAGTGGTGAGTGCCTGGGCTGCAGGACAACTGGAACAGAGGAGAAGCCCTTCTTTCTCCAAGAACGTAGGAGGCTGCAGGTTAGATGTGGGAGACCAGCTGCACCTGCGCAGGACAAGGAAGAACAGCATGGTGTTTCTAGGGATGCTGCAGCCTGGGCTCTGGTGCTCAGCCTTGGCAGAGACCAGAGGCTAAACAGGAGCGTCCCGCGTCCAGGGGGAAAACAGAGGAATTCCAACCTGTTGAAGCAAATATGGGGGTACACATAGGCATACACTTGTGAGAATATATTTCCTTGATCAAGTTCATTAACTTCTGAGACCTCAGTTTTTCGAGCTACCAAGTAAATGTGTATGTTGATCCCTTCTAGTACTAAAAGTCATTGAAGGACATTGAAACATCCATAAAAGGTAATTCGTTTTTTCCTGGAAATGTAGCCTGACTAGTCGGAAGCTCCATTTAAAGGTCAGCCACAAGACTACACACGTGTGGGAAGTAGGATCAGACTGCACAGCAGTTGAATATGCCTTTGAATCTTGTAAACCAGGAGGACCGGGCCTGATCAGATGAGCACTGCTCCTTCCTGCAAAATCAGCTGGAAGGGGGAAGACTCCAGTGCAAATTTCCATCACAACCCAAGAAACCATCCCCTCTCCTCACCCACCCGCCCTCTTTACTGGTGCCCTTTATTTCTATAGATCCTTTCTTTCAACCTGGAGGGCTCGGCTCCAGAGAGAGACAAATCATGTGCAGAGAGAAAAGAAAATCGTTTCCTGGACCTGAATATTTAGTGATGAACTCAACCTTCAAAGAAGGATAAAAATATGATTCTGTTTGGAAGGGAAAATAAATGTCTTCCAAATCAACGTGAAAATGGAGACCTGGGGAAGTGAGGTTTGCATCTGTCCTTAACGCAGCGTTGGAAGGATGGAGACGGAGACAGTAAATGATGTATCAGATGTGGCGCTCTGCTTAGAAATTGCAATTCTAAATGTCATATGCTGTGAGCTTCTCCCGCTCCCCCCATAATTCAAGACAATTCACAAGAGATAGCTTCTTTTCTCTGCCATAATAATATTCTCTAGCTTGTATCCCAAATAAACAATGCTGGTTACTGCTTTAAGCAATACCTTCTCCGTTTCCCCCATACCACTTAAATCAACAACCTCTTTGTCTGATGTGAATCCTGAGCCCCCAGCCTTCACTTCACTGCAGATATGCTTCCCTTCTGCAGTCCGCATTCCTTATCTCCGCTGTCATTAAGGAGCGGGTCAGCATCACCCTGTTTATACCGCAGCTTCTCACTACTCTAGATAGGATGGGAATATTTTATACCTTCCTTTTGGAATTCACCTTCTTAATCTTTATCATCATCTGCTTTTCTCTCTCCCAAACTGGTGATTTTATTTTTTTCTGAGTGTGGATTTTTTTCTTTTTATTAATCTTTGCAGACTCTGGTCTAGTCATCTCCTTACTGAAATGAGAAACCTTATATTCACATCCCTCAACATGGTTGGTTTTGGAGCTTGGTGAAGATTAAAAACACAGGAAGACTTGCAAGCAGCATAGAGGCAATCAGAGGGGTTGCAGTGACTGTTCGCACACTAGACAGAGCTCATCCACACATCTGGAAAGAAAAGGACAGGGACTGTTCAAAGACACCAAAAGAAGCACTTACGGAGACATTTTATCTAAAGATCTTATAGCAGGTGACGAGGAGCCTACAGTCAAATTGACGAGGAGCCCACAGTCAAATAAGGCATCACCGTGGATGACTCTGTGGACATCCTGGTTAATGCTGCAGGCTTGATGAATGGGGAGAAATTGTTTTTCTAAAGCAGGGCTGGCTCAGGGAAGAAGAAAATGCTCTGAGCAGACAAATAGACATGTCTAGATGTGACCAAAGCTGAAGGACATTTTCAGAATATTCACTCTTCACATCCTGTTAGACCTTCAGAATTCTCTTCCCTGCAAAATTCAGCTACAGTGGCATGTCCCTAGCTCGGTAACAAGGTCACATTCTGAAAGTGATGCATTCCTAAATCAGAAAAGATTCGAAGAACAGAGCCATCTTTAACATAGCCCTTTCTTTGAGGTTTTGTGTAATTGTGTGACTGAATACCATGGGGCCACAGAACAAGATTCAATAGTGTGATTAGGATTTGTCTCTACAGGTAGACTCACGCGTTGAAGGAGGAATGGGTTTAATATATTTTAAAATGGTACTTTTCAATAACAATAATCTGTCCTGTACTTAATTTAGTGCATTCTTGTTAGGCCTAAAAACAGGCCATCAGAAAGAAATCATTGTCACTGTTTCATAGACCAGCTAACTCCAGTTCAGAGAAGCTGAGTGATATTTGCAAGGCCACACAGCTTATCAGTTTTAGAGAGGGAATCAAACCCAGATTTAATACTTTACAAAGGGGGCTGTTTTATTGTAGACATGAATGCCAAGTAATTTGATCAGTTACCAAGTAAAGGAGAGGGAGGGAGGGAGGGAGGGAAGGAGGGAGGGAGGGAGAGAGAGAGAGAGAGAGAAAGAGAAAATGAATGTGGATGCTCTGGCTTTGATACACCTGGGTAAGTAGGTACTCGGCTGGCTGTTCTCATGTTAACTACCATCTTCCATTAGCTAATTTGGTTTCTTTAAAAAAATACTTTATTTATTATTTTTATTTTATGTGTATGAGAGTATTACCTATATCCATGTCATGAACCCTGGAACTGGAATTATGAATGATTGTTAGCTACCATGTGGGTGCTGGGACTCAAACCCAGGTCCCCTGCAAGAGCAGTCAGTGCTCTCATCTCTCTGACTCCTAATTTGGTTTCTTGTGAATGTGATATTCCTCTGTTCCTGGAGGTGGAAATCCAAAACCTGTAAATGAGCATGTTTGTGTCTGGTTTGTGTATCAATGCCTCCTGGACTGAGGATGTCTGTCCAGCCTGATATAGTTCTGTTAAGGACACTGTTAACTTGTTCTCAGCTCACCCAAGACCAAATTATCAAACGACACTTGCAGAGACTGTTCATCTGAACAGCTGACCTGTCTGTTCATTGCCTTCTATATCAGCCTCACTTTGCCACACATCCTTTCTTGGAACAATCACAGTGGAAGTGTTTGTAGCATGATAGCCACTGTGATAGTTGCTGTCATAACCTTCGGTCTTCCTCTGTGCCAGCTAATGTGCCAGGCCTATTGTGGACGCATTTAACCCTGAAAGTTCCTGTCCGAGTGGTTTCTGTTTACTGGGCATAGTCTGGTAGAGGTTGCCATCTCAAATGTAAGCCAGGCTGCAGGGCTTCTTGTGTCTGTTCCTGGCCACTGCACTGTGACATCACTTTTGTTCCAAGCTCTGCTCTATAATCTGGATCAGACTTGTGACTTTGGGGCTAACCATGGCTCATTGAATAGACAGATTTGAGAAATGCTTCTTGCTTGGTTCTTTGAGACCTTCCTGTAGGAAATCAACTCCAAGTGCCCGTTGAGCTAGGAGCATGCTGGAGTTCCTGGGCCTGGGAAACTGATGATCAAAATTCAAGATCTGTTTTGTCCAGCCAAGGGCACCTGTGTGAGAGTCAAGATGTGGGTAAGGAAGAGGGTAGAAGAGAGAAGACCCTGTCAAGTGGTCCAAAACAGCCCTTCCTGCTTCATTCTGTAGCAACACAATCTTCCCCATCGTGCACTCAAAGCCTCTGACACCAGCTGCCTCTGTGTCATTGAAGGGAGTCCTACTAGGCTTTTCTAGTGAAGCCCTGCATGGTGATCATAATTCCTCCAATGCATAATTAGTAATGGGAATGGTGATGATCAATAATAGTATCCTTTTAGATTTATAAAGCACGTTTCTCCTAGCAAGCTCTCTCAGATCCTCACAGATCCCAAAATGAGTGTGCAACTCAGTCACTTTACCTTATGGATTACCATGTTCAAGTTCTTATTGTAATACACATTTCTATGTGGAACTAGGCTTGGTGCTACATAAAGAGAGCCTACTGACTCAGTGGGTGTTTTGAGGACTTTTAATATGCCAAAATAACTTTGTGACATTGGTATTACTGTCCCTGTCTACTCCGATGTCTCAGAGAAGCTCAGTGGCTCCAGTGGCTTTCTTAGCAGTTTAAATGCATGCATGAATACAGTGTGGTTCCCTACTCTCCAAGAAGGCTGTATTATAAACACATAGCCTTTACTATGTGTCAGGAATTGTGCAAAGAAAAAGACAGGCATTATCTTTGTTAACAATTCTAACAACTCCACTAGTTTGTTGTGCTTTAATGAGCCATAATGAATACCACATGGGATGGGATGTAGAGACGCTGAGGGACTTTCCCAAAGCTGCCTAGCTGGTGAAGAGTTGACTCTGAAAGAGAAATCACAGTGGAGCCAGGTCATCTGAGTTAGAGTTCAGTTCCAATAATTTCTATATGATTCTGAGAACTCTGATTTTTCTATGCCTCAGTTCCCCTTATGCCATGCATGAGGACCTGAGTTTGGATTGACAAGCTAGCCTAGCTGGATCAATGAGATCCAAGTTCAGTAGCAGCCCTTGTCTCAAAAATTAAGGTGGAGAGAGATGAAGAAAGACACCCAGCATTGCCCTTTGGCCTCCACAGGCATACACACATGTGTATGTGTACCCACATGAACATGTACATGCAACACACACAATACACACCAAAAAGGGATGATGTGCTTATCTGTTTTATGAGTATAACAATACACTATAAAGTACTTAAATCTGTGCCATGTGTGTGGATTACTAGTAGTGTCTGGGAATTTTAATTCAAACACTCATGATATTTTTCTGTTGCAAAGATAGTTCTCCCCAGGGCAAAAGTAGTAACATTTAAACTAAGTCTCCAGGGAACAGTCACTGGTTGGGCACCAGCAAGCTGGTCCTTGATCACATGATAGAGAGCCATAGTTAATGAGCCAGGTGTTAAGGGTAGAGTAGGGTTATCATCCTTCCAGTTGCCCCAAGAATTGGACTCTTATTGCTTGAACATTTTTGTATTTCTTCTGTATGGAAGTTATTAGAGTTTTTTTCTTAAAAGGTATAGGGGAATTCTTGTAGTCAAATTATTGCCTTTTTTCCTTCTAGGGGATTCCAAAATTGTACCTCACCTAATATTGACAACCTGATTTTTCTTTGCAAATTTCAATGTGGGCCATTCTCTTTATAACTAACAAACAAAACCCCTATAAAATTCTGTGTTACCTTTAAAGAATACAGTGTAACTAATCCGTGAGGACTCTCAACATTGCTGCCAACTAAATCTTCAACTACCTTAAGTATTTCATTTTTTTTAGCATTTTATTTTTATTATTTTTATTTTTTATGTGTATTAGTATATTGCCTGCATGCATGTAAGTATGCTCATGTCATACAATACCCACAGAGGTCAGAAGAGGGTGTTGGATTCCTCTGGAACTGGAGTTATGGATGGTTGTTAGCTGCCATGTGGGCACTGGGAATGGAACCCAGATCCTCTGTAGGAGCAGCCAGTGCTCATAACCACTGAGTCATCTCTCCAGTCCTTCAAGTATTTCTCTTAAAAGACATTTTATCTTTCTTTTATCTTTCTTCTGAATTCTTTTATTATTTATTTTTATCTTTTAAAATATTTTATTATTTTTATTTTATGTGTATGAGTGTATTGCCTGCATGTATGTGAGTGCACCCATGTCATGCAATGCCATGGAGGTCAGAAGAGGGCTTCGGATTCCCCTGGAACTTCAGTTAAGGACAGTTTGTTGCTGCCATGTGGATGCTGGGACTCGAATCTGGGTCCTTTGTAAGAGCAGTCAGTGCTCTTAACTGCTGAGCCATTCTTCCAGCCCCGTGAAGTCTTTCTTTATAATTTTAATTTTTTATTGAATGTTGTAATTTTCATACAATATAATTTGGTGGTATTTGGATCACCTCCACTATCCAAACTGCCCCCTTGTTACCCCCCACCAATTTTAATGTACTCTATTATATAGAGAGTCTAATTTGTGTCTCCCAAGTGTCCTTCCATGTGGGTATATCCAAGGGATGCTTGATTAACCTACCAAGAGTTCCATCCTTGAAAGAAACTAAATGTGCCCTCCCAGCAGCCATCTGTTGCCACAATTTCCTTAAGTGAGGTTGGAGCTTCTTACCACTTCCTCATGTGGGATTTTTTTTTTTTTTTTTTGGTATAAGCTTTTGTGGGACTTGTGCATTCTGTCACCATTGCTCTGAGTTCATATGAGTAACTGACCAGATGTCTGGAAAATTGTGTTTCCTTGTGGCCAGTCACCACTTCTGACTCTTACAATCTTTCCACCACCTCTTTTGCAATGAGCCTTGGGAGCAGAAGTTTGATATAGGTGTCCTATTCAGGGATTAAGCACTCTGCAAACTCTTGTTCTTTATACATTGGCCAGTTGTGGGTTTCTGTGTTAATTGCTGTTGGCTGCATAATGAAACTTCTTTGGTGAGGGATGAGAGATGCACTACTCTATGGGTATAGCAATAAGTCATTAAGAGTCAGTTTAATATGATAACTATTTAGTAGAAAACTAGTATTAGGTTCTCCCTTATTCCCTGTGATGTGACTAACCTCAGGTTCCAAAGCCCGATGTCAATGTCAAGTGTGGGCTCCATCCTAAGTCCTAGGAATTAGACCTTAAATTCAATTAGAGTGATTGGTTATTCCCATAATGTTTGTGCCACTATTGCACCAGTGGACATATCTTCCCATGCCAGTTGTTATTGTAGTTCATAGGATTAACAGCTGGGTAAGGTTCATGATTATTTTTTCCTTCTGGTAGCATGCATGACACCTTCCAGCACTATGAACACCAGCCAGTAGAGATGAAACTCTGAAGTCAGTACCAGCTTGATTTCACCTTGTTTGTTCTACAGTTCATGTATGTAGTGTCTTCAGCAATAGGGTCATTCCATTCAGTTCTGGTGAGTAACCAAGAGCAGGGGCAATGGCCAGTATTGTTTGAGTGTCAACAGCTTCTAGAGATGGAGCTGATTCTTGGCACTGAGGTTTTATTTTATTTTATTTTTTTTATTAGCTTATGATGTCTAGAAAAGGCAGTGTCTCCCTGCTATAAGATAATTACTTTTAATCTCTTTTTTATGTTGTACATATTTTAAGAAGCCTTTATAGTGGTAGGTTTTCATATATCCCTCCCCATGGTCCCTCCTCTGCCTTACCCTTCCATTCCCCACCCCATTTAATCCTTCTTAGTTTAATGTTCCCCTTACCCCCTTCATATCACTGTATTCTTGAAACCTAAAAGTCCAGTCATTGTCCAATACACTGAATCGGGAGTTTCGTGATATCATGTAATTTGGATTAAATGCAAATGTATACTTAATATTTAGTATAGGTAAATTTAGAAGCACTTGTCAAATTAGTACCAATAAACTAAATAAAGGGAATAAATAAGGGCTATACAATTGACATTTTTATTGGGATAAAAACAGGTGGTAAAGCTGAGCAAGTGAAGTCCTGATATTTGCCATTTATAAAAAAAGAGAATAGAACTTCCTTAATAATGATAGTTTTCATTTGTTGAGCATAATCCAGTAAACTAAGCATGGGTATTCCTTTTTAAAGCTTGATGGTATTTAAGGTTTTGAAAAACATATACATTTTCTCAGGTGGTAAGACCAGGATTTGGTCCTGGATCCTATCTATCTGTTTATGAGAGTGTTTTGCCTGAATGTATGTGAAGTGCATCATGTGCCTGCAATGCCTGCAGAGACCAGAAAAGGGCCCTGGGTCCCCTGGAACTGGAGTCATGGTTGGTTATCAGCTGCCATGTGGGCATTGGGAATTGAACCTGGGTCCTCTGAAAGAACAGCAAGTATTCTTAACCACTGAGCCATTTATCCAGCTTTTCTGGATCATCTACTTTCATCCCAAATTTATGCTCGTAATTATTGTGCAATCTAAATCACACTGTATATCAAGTAATATGGGCTAAATTTGAACCCATTTCCCTGATTATATAGCTTAGTCACCTCATTGCTATATTCTGACTCTCGGGAACTCTATTCTTTGGAGACAGTCTGTTGTTACCTTTTTCATATGTATGTAGTGTGTGTGTGTGTGTGTGTTTGTGTGTGTGTATGTATGTGTTAAAGGCAAGCATCCAAGAGATAGAATTTGAAGCCAAGGGCTTCATGCTCAATTTAGATCAAGTTTTTATAAGATACACTATTACAGTATAGATTTTTTATAAGCTAAACAAAAATAATTATAGGTTCCTATTTTTGACCTGGTAGATTAATCAGTAAGTGTTTCACCCATACTCCAGTGCAGATAAGAAACATTTGGTAACAGGATATCATACCCCAACCCCTGATGCTATATAGAAATAAAAATTCTCATTTGATGTATCTGGTACATTGAAGGGTACAAGAAAGGCAGCCCCCTATGTTCTAAAGAATACTGGAGTTCCTCTTCTTTCTCTGAGTGGCTCAGGAGGATTTTGACAATGGCTTGCTGCTTATGGAGTAGAAGTTCACAAACACAGGTTTTTATTGGCCCTGGATCTGACAGTTGTGCAAACCTCTTGATTTCTCAGAGTCTCATTCATTTACTTACTATAATGTGGCTGCTCTGCACTGCCTGCCTCCTAGGACCAACTGAAAGAGTACACAGGATTGTTTGGAATATGGCGCAGAGAGCCCTGTGAGCTTCAAATGCAACTCTGTGATACCAGGAGGGTGTGATGTGACCTGAGGGGGTGGCCTTGTTTAGAATGTTCCCTCTCACAGCCTGGCACCTGCCTCCTGCTTCTTCATCGTCCCTTCCCTTTCTGCACTTTTATCCTCTGCCTCCTTGCTCCCTCCTGCTGGAGTTTATGACCTTGGCTAATGAGACAAATATGGCTCCTCACATCCAGGGTGGGGAATTAAGATCTGGTTATAGCCCAATTTAATTTTCATGATCTCTTGAACAAGTGAAAGAATGCTTGGGAAGCAGGCTGCTCTTGGCCTGATGCCGGCCCAGCCCGAGTCGGGACAGCCATTACCGAGCCTAGCTCATCACACTCTTGGTAGACATTTCCATTAAAATCATTACCCTTCCTTTTTCACAGAGGCAGCCGCCAAGGCCTGGGTTTTACTCCCAGCTCTTCTGCTTAGCGGGCAGCCTTGAATGAGTCATATAACTTCTCTGAACCTTCATTTCTCCACTTATAAAATGGGGATATTAATGATAGATTCAACTTTCATGCAGGAATGTTAAAATGCATAGAATAAGATAAATGCAGGCTATTTTAAAAGAATATTAATTATAATATTACTATTATTGTGCATGTGTTCACGTGTCCACGTATGTGTGAATGCATGTGGAGGCCAGAGGACAAACTTGTGTGTCATCAGAAACTCTGACTACCTCCTTTTAATGTGTATGAGTGTATGAGTGAGACATCAGAAACTCTGACTACCTCAGTGGCTTGGAGATCACTAATTAGGCCAAACTGGTTTGTTGGTGAACCCCATGGATCTATCTGTCTCTACCATCCCAGTGCTGGAATTATAAGAGCGTGGCTACTACACGTGGGCTCTGACGTTTGAACTCAGGTCCTCATGCTTGCAAGGCTTTACTGACAGAGTGTTGCACCAAATTCCTCTCCCCTCTGGGGGACCTGCAGCATGTTTTCCCAGCCCTCAGGTTCATGTGGTTCTAACGTGGACTGACTAAACCACCACAATGTCTCTCTTAAGTTATAGTTTGGGGAATAAGAATATTTATTTGGGCTTGCCAACAGAGCTGTGCTATTTGGGAGAGGGTCACTTACAAAGGCATGCACAACCCCTGGGCTCTTTCTCTCTCCCACATCTTGGCTAAGCTTTGAGATCTGTGTCACTAGCCCTGCACCCAGCAGGAAGTCCACGGAGCACCTCGCCAAAATGGCAACTACTCCACCCTTTTTCCTTAGCGCTTTCCCAGTGTCCTTAGAGCTTTCCAGAGTTCTCAGAGTCTGTCCTTAGGCCTTCTCCCTCATGCAATTGAAGCTGACTGATTGGGTGGGAGGAGTGACTCTCTCGGAGGACACGCCTACCCAACACAGAGCCATACCCACCCCCAACCTTCATTCCCATCTTTCTTTCTTTCTATTTGAGACAGGGTCTCCCTCTCCCCCAGCTGGCCTGAAACTCACTATGTAGACCAGGCTGGTCTTGATCTATAGAGATCCACCTGCATTTGCTTCTGGAGTGCTGGGATTAAATGCATGCACTACCACATGGTCCATTCCCATCTTTTCATGAAATGGTTTTGGGAAGCATATTTGCCTTTCCCAGCTCTCCTGCAATTATTAGCAGTATAGAGTAAGCACTCTTTTAAGACTTTAAGTAGTAAAATAAACATGAAATACTATGTATCCTTTATGCAGTGTTAATCCTAAAAGGTAGAGTTTTATATTAGAAACTAGAATTCCATACAAACTTATATCTCTACCTTGTATCCAAGTGCTTGGTCCTTTTTTATTATAATCATGAGAACCTTGTGAAAAACTTTTTCTTATAATTTTAGTCTTTCATCTTTTCTGGGATTTTCTCATGTTCCCAGAATCTTGCAAATGCCTGGGTTCTCTTCTTGGGACCCATCTCTCTTCTCTTTTGTGTGAACAAAGTCTCTATTCCCCATTGCTGGGCCCACGCACTCCTCTCTTAGATCCCTAGCTGTTTGGTTTGCAGCTCATTTTTTTCTGCCCAGGGAATGCAGCTAAACTAGTTTCATCAATGACTGCAGAGCTGCCTCTCTTCTCTTCTGTCCTGTATTCTCCATAGTTAATCTGTAGCAAGTAGTTGCTACCAGGTCTATGCAAACACAATTCTCAGTATTTCCTCTATTTTAAATATTTTATTTATTATTTTTATTTTGTGTGTATGAGTATATTGCCTGCATGTGTGTAAGTGCACCCGTGTCATACAATGCCTGTGGAGGTCAGAAGAAAGCACCATATCCCCTTGGAACTGGAGTTACAGATAATTGTTAGCTACCATGTGGGTGCTGGGAATTGAACACAGTTATTCTGAAAGAGCAGCCAGTACTCTTAACTGCTGAGCCAACTCTCCAGCCCCTATTTCCTCCATTTTAAGCAATAAAATATAGTTTGGTTAAAATATTTTAAAAAATTATTAATAAGTTCTCTTATTCTCCCTGTTCTCTAATACTTGTATGACCAAGAGCCTGACTACTTTGTGTGTGCGTGGTGTGTGTGTGTGTGTGTGTGTGTGTGTGTGTGTGTATGTTTGTCCTTGATGATCTCCCCAGTCCAAAGGATTGCTGTCAATAAATCAGAGAAAGGAATTCTGGACACAGGGTGACCTGAGTATTGCTCTCTTTCTCTTCATCTTGATTCTAAGCAAATGTGCTTTTTCTGAGTCAAGTGGGGTCCTGTTAAGTTCCCTGGAATAGAACTGATGGGCATATTCTCAGTGATGGACCATGATTCAGAGAGAAGTATTGGAGATAAGAATGAGGATAGGGAAACATTGAGGCTGGGAAGAAGGTGACCGGTTTGTGGGGGCGGGGACTTTGGATCTTGTATCAAATATAGACACTAACCTTTAGGAGTATGGTTATTTGCCTAATCACAACAGATGATGAAGAAGTTCAAAGAGTAGGTAAAGTCTTCCTCACTTGGTTAAAAGAGTTCAGGAATAAGTGATAACAGAGATACTTCCTGACAGCTTCAGGAGGGGATGAATGTTCCCATGTTAAATGATTCCTGTCATAAGTATCAGAATAGCTTAGCCTTTAAGTTTGATGGATCCTAAAAATAGATAAAAGAACTGGGCCAGGTTGAACAGTTAGGGCAAAAACATGGTGAAAGATATGCTGGAGGAGATATATAACCAATCTGAATAAGAGGAGGAAGGGAGGGGGAGAGGGAGGGAGAGAGAGGGAGAGAGAGAGAGGCCATGAGAATGGGTGAAAAATTCATCATATCTTAGAGCTTGATAATTTAATTTTGGAGCTAAAAACATTATTATTTGTGCTAAAGGAAAGGATGATCAACGTGAGGTTCAAATTAATGATCTGAACGGCCTGGAAAGTAAATAGAATCTCTTAAAATAGTCCCTTCATTTTGCTCCCCGATAGAATAATGCCAAATCAGAAACCCAGAAAAAGACAGTTGTAGGCAA
>NW_008356473.1:4670806-4715094 GCF_000622305.1 Nannospalax galili | reverse complement strand
AAAATGAAACCTGATAAAAGTATTCATTGCCAAAATCACTGCTGTGGCAACTGGGACCTCCTGAGCCACCCAGATTCTAGAATGCTTCCTAGAATTGACCTGCTGAAGGCCAGGAAGCTGACAAGTTTATTTATAGCCTTCCATTCCCCATTGACTAAGCATGTCTTTGGTGGCAGTAACTCCCCTGTGTTTCAGAGTGTGGACAATGACTTAAATGGACCGTCGTACTTCTAAGGTGAGCTGAGTAGCTTGTCTGTTGCAGCTGCAGTTGGTATCTGAGACCTATCAGGTGCATGTGAAATAGGACACCTACCATATGTATTACAAATATTTCAGGAATAAAATAAAATAGAGAAATCTTGAAAGTAAAAGTCAGTACTTGGATGAGAGGTTCCAAAGTCTTAGCATGCAAATAAATAATGCTTAAAAAGGAAACTAAAAGATAGAGAGAAAATACTGGGTAAATAATATTATCAATAGCAATGGCATGATGAAGCATTCGAGAGGAAGCTCTCCAAGAGGTGGGTGTATGGAAGTTGATGGTAAGTATAGATTTTTTTTTCTTGCTTTTCACTTCTAAATTCATCTCTCTGGAGCCAACCTGTGCTATTGGATATGGAAACTAGTCTCCTTGATGGCTGTTCAACACCTCTACTGTGAAGTCAAATGAATTTTTCCAGATTAACATAGTAAATACAAAACTGGTGGGTTTCCTCCTTTCCCATTCCAGCTTGTTCTGTTTTCAGTCTTCTCTCTCAGTAAGCATTATCATTCATATCTTTTTTCAGTCACAAATCTCTGGAGAGTCTTCCTGGATTTCTGGATGTATTTCACACCCTACACATAATCTACTAGTAGGATTTGTCTTCAGTTTGTACTCCATAGCTGACCACATTTCATCAGTAAACAATTGTAATTTTTCAGCTTGATTACTGTAACAGCTATCTTTTATATTACAATGAAATAAACACATATTTGCTCTGTTCTCCCAGCTTTAGTATTTCATCTTTGTCTTCTTTCCTGATACAGACCTAATTTCCTGAGTAATAGGAATTTCTGAAACAGAGCTCTTAAAACCTTGGGAATTTCCTGGATGATAGGAGCATCTTTTCTAATGAGATGACTCTTGGTGGGCTCCTGATTAGCCTTAAATGGAGGCTAGTTGTCAAGGGAATCCTTGTGTTATTAGAGGACTGGAACATTCAAACCTATTTCCTGAGCTCTGGAGAAAAGAGACAGGTTGATGATTGAGTTGATAACCAATGGCCATATAATAAATGCCTATATAATAAAATAAATGCCTATATAATAAAATAAATGCCTATATAATAAAATAAATGCCTATATAATAAAATCTCCATAAAACTCTGAAAACAAATAGTGCTGGGAGTATCTCAGTCTAAGAGCTCCTTCCAGCATATGAGGCTCTGTGTCCAATCCCCAGCACTGTGAACAGAAAAACAAACAAAAACAAATCAAAACAAGGGAACAGCAACAACAAAAGAACAAGAAGGACAGAGTTGAAGAGCTTTCAGATTGAAAGGGCTTAGCAATTCCATGCCTCCTTCCCCACACTTAGCCCTGTGTACCTTATCCATCTGGCTGTTCATCTGTATCTTTTATAATATTCTTTATAACAAATGGGCAAACACAAGTAGAGTGTTTTTCTGAGTTCTAGCAAGCTAACTGAAGCCAAGGAAGGAGTCAAAAGAACAATTTGTAGCTGTAATAACCTGGAGCGTGAGATTACCATCAGAAGTGGGGTAGTCTTATGTGGCCCAGTTCTTACCCTGTGGGGTCTGACATTGACTCCAAGTAGATTATATCAGGAATGAGTTAAACTGTAAAACAGCCAGCTGGTGTGAACTGGTTAACTGAACTACCTAATGTCTAATGTATTGTGTTGAGTGGCTATCTGGGTATAGAGAGAAAACTGTCTTCAAATCTGAGTTTTCTGTTCCTCTTGTTCTACATAATTTGATTTTTACACGAAGTTCAAAGTGGATCTTCCAAATAGCCCAGTTACTCTTAGTTATTCCTATCCCCAATTTCTCTAATGACTTCCCTTGCATGATAATTATTATTCATTGTCAATTTGACCAGATTTGGAATCACCTAGGAGATACACTTGTGGGTATGCCTGTGAGAGTGTTTCCAAGAGAGGCTAGAAAACACATCCTGAATGTGGACAACAACATCCTATAGACTGGGATCCCATACTGAACAGGAATGATAGAAATGAAAAGCCAGCAGACTCCAGGCATTCATCTCTTTTTGCTCCTGACGTCAGGTGAAGGTGGCACACTGTTGCCTCACACTCCTGCCATGATGCCTTCTAGCCATGAAGGGCTACATCCCTTCCTAAACCATGAGCCCAAATACATTCTTATAAGTTATTTCTTATCACGTATTTGGCCACAGCAATAAGAAAAGTAATAAATGCACCTTGATATTTAGACAAATATGCAAATTAGTTCCTATGGGCTGGAAAATACTGTATAATATGCTTGCCCCTTTCTTAGTTCTCTCTTTCTCTCTCTCTCTCCCTCTCTCCCTCCTTCTCTCATTTGCCATCATTTCAGTAAACTCATGCTTGCCTTCTCATTGTTTCTAAACACTCCAGCCCATTCCCACACTATGACCATTTTACTTACCATTTCCTCTGCCTTAAATTCGATTCTATCAGAGTTTTAGGTCAATCTGTAATAATTAATTTCTGGACTCATATAATTTAATTTCTAAACTGGGATAATTTTGAGTGTGTAATATTGCTATTAACAAATGTGTCAGGAAATGATAGCAAACTGAAACCATCCTGGCCACAAATGATCATCTCGACATATGCTCACAGCTGCTCCTTCAATTACTTAGGTCTATGTCCAGTGTCATCTTAATAGAAAGATCTTTGTTTGCCATCTTATTTAAAGATACTTCTGTAAGTCTCTATCCTTTGATTTCCCTGACAGTCTTAGTTTTATTTATAGCACTCAATATTTCCTAAAATTATATTATATGATCATTTGAAAATTTATTGAATGCCCACCCACATCTCTTTTTTAAACTTAGGGCCTACAAGAGCAGGGCCTTTGTTTGTCTTGCTCACCACCATATGGTTGATGTCAGGCCACATATTTGAGGGTCAATATGTTTTTGTTGAACACATGGTCAAGATAGTCACAAAAGGCTACAACATTACCCTTTGTCTCATCTTGCATGAGCTTAGCTTGCTGGAAATTGGAGTAAGGCCAAACAGAGAGGTAAAAGAACATCCAAGATGAGCTTAGTATCTTAGAGCTCCAAGCTAGGATGGACAGAGCTGGAGGAATTTAGGGATATAATATGGTTGGGTTATATGTCATTGTGTATAGATGTATTATTTTCAGTTTGGTGTAAGAAAACAGACAGTAGTTGATGGCCCCAGTGCACACATCATCATCTGCCTCCAGGACAGGAGTTTGACTGGTCAGAGTCAAAAAGGTATCAGGCTCCAGTCATTCAGGCTGAATGTCAGAGATAGCCTGTGGACCATTGTCAGAGGACTTCGATTGCATTTCAGGATGTCTTTGGCAAGATGAAGTTTTGCTGGGTTAGTGTAATCTTAAGGATGATTGATTTCCAAGTGAGGACAGATTATTTTCACTTTTCTGGCATTTCTCTGTTCCTCCTGGTACTCATACTAGAATTTATGGAAAATTATTTCTATGACTGTTAAAGCTAGATCTTGAGGAAGGTCATTTCACCAGACTTGAAGTGATCAAACTAAAAAATAGCCTCAGCCTAGAAACTGAGACATGGAAAAATGTATCCTTAGTGGTCTCAAATCAGAAGGTTTATATTCTACACCAGTTTTAGGACTAAATTCTTGGTTATCTCAGGGTATCACAGGCTAATCTTAAAGGAGCTCCTCAATTCTGGAAAGAAAATCACCAATTCATCATTTGATGATTCTCTTTAATTCAGTAAATACTTATCAAGACTTTTCAGCAGTAAGTTATGGGTAAGTAGAAGAATTATAATCTTTGCCTAAAAGATGTTTGTGGTCTAGTGATGGAGGCAGGCTGGTGAACTGGCAAGGAACCAAACACCTGAACACAAACTAGAGTTTCTTACAAGGCTCCGTGGAACATATCTGAAGGAGCAAGTTAATTCAGGAAGTTCTATTTGAGTTAATATCTTTAAAGAGGGCTTCAACAGGGAGAGGAGGAGGGCCCATCCTACCATAAAGATGAACATACACAATATCAAAGAAGCATGGTGATCCATGGTAAACAAGAGTTCTTCATGGGCTAAGGGTTCATGAGATATAGCCAGGGGCTGATATGAGGCTGAAATTGATCAGGATCAATATCACAGAAAACTTCAGGTACTCATAGTTAATTAATTCTGGATATTCTAGGCTTCAAGTAACAGGTGTTCCAGCTGATTGTAGCTTAAACAATAGTGACATTAAGTTGTTTCATAGAACAACAAGCATAATAGAGATCACCCGTTACAGTTTGCTGCAGCACCACAGCAATGTCTTTAGAGTCTCCAGCTCACCTTATCTTTTCTCTCGCATTCTCATTATGCTGACATTCCATTCTTAGGTTTTGGCCTCACGGTCATATATAGTAAATGTAATGGCAGCTGCTGTAGTAGATAACCCCTTCAGTTCTGGGTAGCTTAATACAACTACAACTTATATCTCCCTTTTCTAAAACTCTCACAGTTTTCCTGATAAGCAAAAGTTTTCCTTTGAGTGGCTTTGATTTTTTTTCACCTCTACCAGCTTCAATACGTCTTTTAAGACTCATGTACTGATTTTCAACCATCTGGGAGAGGAAGGAGTGGGGTGGACCGTGTGTTGGAAATCTCTCCTGATATCCCTACAAATGCTGCACAGAATTTCTTCTATGATCTATGGAATAGACTTCAGCTACATTTAACTGCAAGGGAAAATGGAAAAGAAAGAGTACCAGTGACCATGAACCAAGAACAAGGAGAAACATGTTTGCTGATTAGCTACCAACCTCTCCTTCAGGTTACTGTATAGTAATGTGTCTTAAAATATTGCCTACAGAATGACTTCCAAGGGAGGAGGAAAGCAGAAGGAGCAGTGTTGGCATTCTTCTTTTCTTTGTGTCAATTTCTCCAGAGAGTTTCTGGAGAACTGCCCTTCCATGTCCTGAATCAAAGCTCTGTTACATTTTTAACTCTTAGCTCATGCAGTGAAGCTGGAGAAGTATATGAATGGGTAAAACAGACATAGGGCATCTTTAACCAGATCCTGAAATTTGGGAGAAATGTGCTTTTCCTGAACATTATATATCTGTCCAGACTATGAAAAAGAACATTAGATAGTTGGTGAGGAAGAAAGGGGAAGGGATGGTGGTCAAACCGTCAACCAAATGTATCTACCGTGAAATCCCAAACAGGTTTTTCTTGAAGAGAAGTGTGGAGTGATCAGATTTGTGGTTTAGGACCATCTTGCTGGAAAATGGATCTCTTCTGAAACATAGGCACCAATTTTTCTCAGGATCTGTTAAATTCCAATAAGATCAGAGCAAATTGTGTAGAGCATAAACCACAGTAGATGACTCAAGGCTTTTACCTATGAAGAAAGATTCAGATCTTTGATTCCAGAAATAAAACTTCTTTTTAAATAATTAAAGCTTGTGTCATTTTGATTGATGGTCAAGAAAAATGACTTAATTTTTTTCATGAAAATATATTTTCATGTCCTTGAAACCTTGGATATTTTTATTTCTCATATGGACTGCGGTGTTCAGGTATAAATTCCCTTTACTATTCACAAATCTACGATACCATATTTAGATCCATAGTAAATCATCCTTGGGTTCATAAGAATGGTTTCTAATGTAGTGGTCTGTGTGAGCTTGGGTAGAAATGACAGAAAATGTGGAGCTGACTAACGTTTTGATTGTTTGAAAGGTAGAAATTAGCGAAGCAGAAAGAAAGTAGTCCATGTGAAAGAGACCTCAAGATGTAAATAATATAGAACACGTCGGGTGGCTCACAACCACTTGCAACTCCAATTCCAGGGGATCTGATGCCCTTTCTGGTCACTGCAGACATTTGGGCTCATGTTTACATACCTCTATATGTGTGCATACACATATACACATACTTAAAAAATAAAATAAGCTGGGAATTTTGGGTCATGTCTTTAATCCTAGCACTTGGGAGGCAGAGGCAGGTAAACTCTATGAGATCGAGGCCAACTTGGTCTATTTAGTGAGTTCCAGGCCATCCGGGGCTACAGGGAGATCCTGTACTAAAAAATAAAATAAATATTCAAAACCCCTTTGTGCTTTGAAGAGAACAAAATAGAAAGAAAATGATCTTTAGCTAAGAGTGAAGGAGTAGAAAAGAAAGATAAATATACTTAAAATGTTTTCTAAATTTTAGTTATAATCTACTACACTGTTATTTGTTGACGTGATTCTCAAAAATCAATAGATGAGATCTTAGTTCTCATATTTCCCTGGGTCACAGGGATCCTATCCCATCCCATATCTGTGCATGCTCCTTGGCTGAATGAGTCAATCCTGGCCATCTCAGCTCTCATCCCAGCCTGGATCTCCTGGGATCTCTTTCCCCTCTAGACTTGTGGCTTGGTGTTCCTTCCCAGAGACTCCTTAACATGCCACCATCTTAACTCTCAGACTTCCCTGGGTCACAAGAATCCTATCCCATCCCAGATCTTACACACATCCTCTTGGCAGAGTGAATTAATCCAACCATCTCTACTCTCAGCCTAGCTTGGGTCTCTAGGATCCTCCCCTGCCCCAGACTTGCAGTTTTGAGCTTGATCCTGAGACATCAGTGTGTGAGCCACTACCTGAGCTCTGTTAGCCACACCCTGCAACTCCTACCCTAATCTATCATCCAGGCTGCTTACACAGCAGCTCCATCCCAACCTGGGGATCTAGGACCCTGTGCAGTCAATCCTGAAATTGCAACTCAGAAGTTGCACCTATATCTAGCTAAACTGAGACCATTTCTTTCACCCAAACTGTACATCAGAACAAAGTGGCCCCCAACCTGAACACCAAGTCCAACTCAGCTGGGTCATAACCTGATGAGTTAGGGAAACAACAAACAAGATAAAAACAAAGATGAGATCACTTACCTATACCAAGACACACCATCACAGAAGTCCAGAGGCCCAGACTTCAGTAAAAAACCATGAACAACATGAATAACCAAGATAATATGGCTAATACAGTAATTAACAGCACCATTGCAATGTTTTCTGAGAATAACAACCAGGTGAATGGACAAGACAAAGATTTCAAAATAGCAAATATAAATATGCCTGAGAAATTCAAAGAGGATATGAATAAAATCCTGAATAAAGACCATGAAAATGCAGTGAAATGAATTAACTAAAAAATTTAAAATATGAAACTAGACTTCAATAAAGAGAATCTCTGAAGAAAAGTCAGTCTGAAATAAAAACTGCAATAAAAATCTCAGGAACTCAAACCAAAAGCTTAGAAGAAACAAGGAAGAAAGAAGTGGAAGAAATGGAACAGAGAGTATCAGACTTTGAAGACAAGCTTGGGGAAATGGATCACTCAATCAAAGAAAATGTAAAAGCTAAAGTAAACCAAGAATGAACTATGCAAGACCTCTGGGACACTGTAAAAAGACCAAACCTACGTATCATAGGCATAGAAGAAGGAGAAGGCACCCAAGCCAAAGGCACAGAAAATATTTTTAATAAAATCAAAGAAATTTTCCCAAACCTAGGGAAAGAAATACTATATTAGTTGCTTTCCTATTGTTGTGATAAAAAACACTGTGACCAAAGGAACTTATAAAAGAAAGAGCTTATGTGAACTTATGGTTCCAGGGAATTAGAGTCCAGAATGGTGGGGAGGCATGGTGGCAGGAGGTGGCCAGAGCACGAGCAGAAAGCAGAGGTTCACATCTTCAAGCAGGTACAGGAAGAGAAAAGAGACTGGAGATCTGGCAAGGCTTATGAACTCGTTAAGCTTGCCCCCAGTGATGTGCTTCCTCCAGCACGGCCACACCTTCTAAGACATCCTAAAATAGTATCACAAATTGGGGACAAAGTGTTCGAATACTTGTAGCCTATGGGGAACATTATCATTCAAACCACCACAGATACCTATCAAAGCACAAGAGGCACACAGAACACTAAATAGACAAGACCAGAAAAGAAACTCCGGGTGCCATAAAATATTTAAAACACTAAACATACAGAACGAAGAAAAGATATTGAAAGCTGTGAGAAAGATCAAGTCACATACAAAGGCAGACCTATCAGAATAACAGATGACTTTTCAATGGAGGCTATGAAAGCCAGAAAGGCGTGGACCAATGTCATACAATTAATGGAAGAATACAGATTCAAGCCCAGATTGCTATACCCAACAAAACTATCAATTGTAATTGAAGGAGAAAAAAAAAATTTCCCATGATAAAGACAGATTTAAGGAATGTATGTCCACAAAACCAGGTCTACAGAAAATACTCAATGGGATAATTTTGTCAGAAGAGAAAATTAAACACTCTGAAGAGGGCACAATATCTTTTTCCATCCTTTACCCTAAAGTGGTACAAATCATTGTTGTCAAGGTATGTTTCCTGGAGGCAGCAAATTTATAGGTCCTGTTTTCTAATCCAATCAGTTACTCTGTGTCTTTTTACTGGGAAGTTGAGACCATTAATATTGAGGGTTATTATTGACCAGTGTCTATTAATTCCTGCTATGCTGGTGTTGTAGTATTGTTTTAGACCTCGTTTGGTTGACTGTTCTGTAATGTGGATAAAGGGGAACTTTTATCCACTACTAGTGAGAGTGAAAAATGGTGCATTCACTATGGAAATCAACTGGAGATTTCTCAGAAATTCAAAATTGATCTACCATATGACCCATCCATACCACTCTTGTCCTATACCCAAAAGATTCTGTACCCTATTACAGAAATACCTTTTCACCCGTGTTTGTTGCTGACATTTTCATAATAGCCAGAAATTCGAAACAACCCATTTGTCCACCAACTGATGAATGGTTAATGAAGGTGTGTTACATATACACAATTAAATATTATTCAGCTCTTAAAAATGAAATTATGAAAATCAAAGGCAAATGGATGGAATTGGAAACAATCATCGTGTGTGAGGAAAAACTGTACTTGAAAAAATAAATATCATGTATTCTCTCTCATAGCTGAATGCTAACTTTGAAATCTTAGATGTGAATGTTTTGATTTGAAGATTCAGAGAGTTCAAACTAATAAACTGTCATGGATGGGAGGGGGAGGAGGCTTCATGGGCTGGTAGAAAGCAGTGATATGAAGAGGGAAAGGGGAACATTAGACTAAGAAGGGTTAAATGGGGTGAGGAATGGGAGGTCAGGGCAGAGGAAGGAGCATGGGAAGGGAAAAATAACACTAAAGTCTTTAGAAAAAAGGCGTATGGAAAACCCTCACTATCGAAGCTTCTTTAAAGTGTATATGTATATATCATTAAGAAAGAGATTGAAAGGAGTTATCCTATAGCATGGGGACATTGCCCTTCATAGACATCATAGGCTATTAAAAAAATACTTCGGTGCCAGGAATGGACGCCCACTCTAGGAACTGTTTGCTAGGAGTCCCATAGACCTCAAAAAAATACTGGTCATTGAGCCTCCTCTTGATACCCACTAGAAATGGATGGTAAGACCGTATTGCTGAAGACACTGTGTAGATGATCTGTAGAATGAACAAGGAAAAATCAAGCTGGTGTTGACTTCTGAGCCTCATCTGTGCTGGCTAGCATTCATAGTGCTAGAAGGTGCTGTGCAGACTACTAAAAGGAAAAAATAACCATCACTCTCACTCAGCTGTGAATCCTGTGAACTCTAATAACAACTGGCCTGGCAGGATATGCCCACTGGTGCAATAGTGGCATGAATATGGGAGTAGCCAACCACTCTTTAATTGGATTTAAGGCTCGCATCCTAGGATGGAGTCCATACCTGGCACTGATATCAGGTTTGGGAACCTGAGACTAGACAGGTCACAGGACATAGGGAAGAACATAATACTAGTTTTCTACTAGTTATCATAGTAAACTGATTCTTAATGACTTATTGTTATAGCCGTAGTTTAATGCATCACTCAACTCTCACCAGAGAAGTTTCCTTCTGCAACAGATGGTGATTAACATAGACACCCTCAACTGACCAATGTGCAGAGAACAAGAGGCTGCAGAGTGCTTATCCATGAATAGGAAACCTATATCAAACTTCTGCCTCCCAAGTTCAGAGATCATTACAGAAGAGAGGGAGGAAAGATTGTAAGAGCCAGAGGTGGTGGATGACCACAAGGAAACACAGTTTTCCAGATAGTTGGTCAGTTACTATACAAACTCACAGCAATGGTGACAGCATGCACAAGTTAGAAGGAAGTTCAACAGACAAAATACCAGCATAGACATGAGGAAGTGGGTAAGAAGCTCCAACCCCACATAAGGAAATTGTGGCAACAGATGACTGTTGGGCAGGGCAGAAGCAGTCTGTTTCAATCGTGGGACTCTTGGTAGGTTAATCAGACTCCAGTGCATGGACCCACACTGAAGGACATTTGGAGACAGAAATTGGATTTGGTTGGGGGGCAATAAGAGGAGGTGGGATAAGGGGATAGGACTCTAAATACCATCAAGTTATATTGTATGAAAATTACAAAAATTCAATTTTAAAAACCAATAGTTGAAGTATTCACTTCTTCCTATCAGAAGAAAGGAATTCACATAATGTTTTGGTAAATTTATTATATGGCATATCGTCTTGAACCACCAAAGCTCTTCTACTTCTGCAAGAAGTTAACATTAGTCACAGTTAAGTGTGCATAAGAGCCAATGCAATCTTCAATAACTGTCTACAGATGTGTGTGTGTATGTGAGATCATGTGTGTACATGTTTGTACGCAGGTGTGTTTGCCTATGTCTATGTGTCTGTATGTGGAGGTCAGAGGCTGATGTTAGGCATCTTCCTCAAAAGCTGTACATTTTATTTTTTGAGGCAGGTTTTCTTATTGAACCTGAAAACGACAAATTAGCTAGATTAGCTGACCACTGAGTCCCTATGATCCTCCTGTCTCTGCCTCTCAGTGCTGTGCTTTCAGGAGTTCCCTGTCATGCCTGGCTGTGTACATGGATTCCTCAGATCACACTCAGGTGCTCCTGCTTGTGCAGCGGGTACTTCACCCACTAAGCCATTGCCCCAGTTCTTAGAAAGCACTTTACCCTTTAGTTTCCTTTGTCATAAGCATTTTACGGTCCTTCCTTTCTAGTATCATGTCTTTATATGCTCCCCTCCTTTTCGAGGGGAGCAGGGAGCTCTAAGCAATCTGATTCTAATCAGTAGAATATGACAAAAATGAAACTATGAAACTTTCAATATCGGTGATGTAAGATCGTGATTATCATTTTTTCTTTCCATCATGAATGTGTTTTCTATAAGAGCCCTGGCATGGTACTGGAGACAGAGGTATGGGGAAGAACAATTTCTTTACTTTGAAGAGTTAGGAAAAATATAAAGTGTGTTTTAATAGAGGGATGTGCAAAGAGCTATAACAGCGCATATGAAATAGGGATTAACTGAAACCATCAATAAGTATTATCAATACCTAGAGTAATCATTACACATATTCTGAAGATGAAGGAGTTCAGAGGAGACTATCTGCATAGTTAATACAGAGATGGAACATCAGAGAATTTCAACAGGGATTCTGATACATGGTCATTTCTATTTCATTTGGGTCCAAGGAAGTGGGCAACTGGACATTCCTGTGCTTGGGGAAATGCAAATGACTCAGAAGATGACACAGAACAAGCGGCAACAGCAGCAGGACTCCAGGTTCACTCAAAAGGGAAAGCTGAGGACTTCCATTGTGTACTAAGGATGGCTTAGAACTTGGGCAGATCCTTATTTAGAAATTCCTACATGATATTTCCTGGTAGTCCATATTTTAAAGCCAAGTTCTGTCCCCAAATATTATTTTCAGTTCTCTTTTGCCTCCCTCAGGAAACATTTTACTAAAGAACCTACACACGAAGCACACACGTGCAGCTTGATGGCTGTTTCATAGTGGAGCAACCTGCATGGCCTGTACCAAGATAAAGATGCACCAGTGCCTGCATTAGAGCTTTCTTCATGCTCCTTTCAAGTTCTTTTTAATCCTTAGAAAACATTTTGTTTATCTTAAAGTAATTTGAGACTCAGAAAAGTTGCAAAAGATACTACTGAACGTGTATGTCCTAATAATTAGTGCCCTAATGTTAACACCAGACCTAACCATAAGCCAGTTACTACAGAGATGCAGAAACCAACTTGAATAGCCAAATGGCGGGTACTTTGAGCAATAACCATAAGAATAACAAAAATAAAGTATAATCCACACAATAAAATATACTTAACAAATTAAGTTTAGATAACTGAATAAATAAACAGAAAGGAACAACTATTTCTTAAAGTAGAATTTCTAATAGTGTGGTAGAAATAGATCTCCATTAGGCAAACACCACTTTAATAACTGCAGAAGAATTCTTGATAGATGTTAAAAGTAGCTAGCAAAAGTGTGATAAAAACAGATTATTTATGTAATCTCAAATAATTTTATTACAAAACACATTAATTACCAAAGGAAAAAATCACAGTAGCTTTCATAATATAGAAACTATTATTCAAAACAGAGACACTGCTGTAACTCAGTAACAGAAATTAGCATTACCAGTAATAAGACATATTGAATTCATATATCCCCTAATTGATATATACAGAAGGGCACAATAGTACCATCTCTGTGAAATTCTTGTCCAAAGATATAACCTATACATACTCATCAAAAACATTGAACAAAATGAAATTGAGAGACATTCTGCCAATCCTCTTTAAAAATGTCAAGGTTATGAAGGATAATGACTAAGAAATGACAGAGATGGGGTTTGAGGATGCATGAAAAGTTAGTGCAGCATGAGCTCCTGATCTCGATCCACAACCATAAAAAAAGAACAGCAGTGGGTGAAACCAAATAAGGGCCTACAGATTAACTGATAGCAGAGTCTTTCCTCCACAGCTACTGAGAGTTGGTTTCAAGACCTTCCCCTTACCAGGGACACCCAGATCTGCAGATGCCCAATTCCTTTTATGAAATAGCATAAAAAGTCAAACATATGATGCAGCTCGATCTACATAGCAAGTTCTAGGTTGGCTGGGGCTACAGGGAGGCCTTGTCTCAAAAACAGGCATAAAGAATTTGCACATAACTTATGCATATCCTCCTGTATGCTTTAAAATTTTATGTATTATTTTTATTTTATGTGTATGATTGTATTGCCTGCATGTAAGTGCGCCCATGTCGTGCGATGCCTGCAGGGGTCAGAAGAGGGCAATGGATCCCCTGGAACTGGAGTTATGGATGGTTGTTAACCACCCTATGGGTGCTGGGAATGAAACCCTGGTCCTTTGTAAGAGCAGCCAGTGCTCTTAATTGCTAAGCCATCTCTCCAGCCCCCTCCTGTTCCCTTTAAGCCATCTCTAGAAAATACACAGCACCCAATAGAATGTATGTGCTATGTTAATGGTTGTGCTGCACTGTTTTAAGAATAATGACAAGGAAAAAATATCTGTACATGTTCAATGCAGCCATTTTCCCAAATATATTCTATATGAGGTTTGTTGAATCCATGTTTATAAAGCCTGTAGATATGGGAGGCCAACTGTATGTAGATTAATTTAATTTTCCTTTTAATTCTTTTTAAAAATTTAAAAATTTTATATTTATTTTTAGACTTTTATTTTTTATTTATTTTTGTATATTTTTATTGAATTTTTGTGTATTTCACATAAAACGTTTTAATCATCTTTATACCCTATTCGCACCTTCCCAACCCCCCCACACCAGATTTCATGCATTCTGTTATATATGTTAAGGACTATTGAGTCAAGTTAGTGTGCCCAGATGTCCCTCAATGCAAGTTTAACCACTGGAGTCTAGTCAGCCTATTTAGAGTCACTCCCTTAAAGAAGATCAACTCTCCTTCACCCAGCAGTTATTGGCTGCCAATAGTTCTTTGGCTAATGTTGGGGCCTGCTGCCCATTTCCCCAGTTCTATGCTAGGTTTTTGTCTGCTTGAGCTTGCATGGGTCTTGTGCATGCTGACACCATTGTGGTAGGTTCATATGAGCAAGGTCCCAGGAGCATGTAAGACTCTCTTTCCATATGGTCGTGCACCTCCTCCCCTGGCTCTTACAATCTTTCCTCCCCCTCTTCCACAATGGTTCCTGAGCCCTGGGTGGATGAAGTTTAATATAGGAGTCCTGTCCAGGGACCCACAATCTGCAGACTTTTATACTCTATGCTTTGGCCTTGTAAAATTAATTAATAACAACTACTAATGTACAGATACGAATTCTTTTATGCAAGGTCTCATCAAGTGCTTTGCATGCATTGATTTCAACATCATTTCCATTTCACAGCTAGGGAAACTGAGACAGGCTACTGAACAGCAGAGCTGGGGTCAAAGCTAAGCTCTTTGCTGCCAGGGCCCATGGCTAACATCTCTGCTGTCTGCATCTCTAGTGCAGTTCTGTTAAGGATCATGAAGGGCTCATCACTAGTGTCTCTACTCTTGGTCCAGGAGATTGAAATAGTTCACAATGGATTCAGAGCAAAGGCTGCCCTTCCTGGCTGGGATGCCCCTTACAAAGACAATTTGTTGTTGTTGCTGATGTTTCTTAGAGTCTAACACAAAAGGTTTGCGTTCTGCTTCCCCACAGAAAATATCGACATCTACATTTATTCCCTTTCCACAAGCAAAGGTGAGGTACTTCATGATGACTGAAGTTTACCAAACAGACTCTTTAACCCCATGGATATTTTTTGCCATTGACAGTGCCTAAAGCTCGTGAAAATGAACAAATGGCAAACTGCTCTGCTCTTTTCACTTCCCACACATGACTATAATGTTGCCTATTAACTCCGAGACTGCTCCACAGGCATCAGAGGGATGTGACTGAGGACCCAGCAGCCCTCAGTCTGAACAGAGCACAGAACTGACATTGCTTTACCCCCACAATCTAGACTTGTGAGAACCTGGCCAGACACTGCTGGCAACGGGGTCCTCAGATGGGCCAAAAGCCCAAGATTTATTTATATTCTTATTTAATCTTTTAGAAATTCAAAATAATTAAATTTTTATTTTTATTATTGTGTGTAGATACAAATCCGTGGTGTATATGTGGGGTCGGGGGATGCATTTGCCCTGTGATATGATGTGTAGAGGTTGGAGTACAACTTTGTGGAGTTGATTCTCTCCTTTCACCTCTATGTAGCCTATGGGGATTGAACTCATGTCATCAGGCTAGCATAGCAAGCACCTTTACTGACTGAACCATCTCACCAGCCTTTAAAATCCTTTTCATATTAACAAAGAGCAGGAAAACTAGAATAATGAACACACATACATCTATCACCTACATCTAAGAGTTGTCAACATTGGGTCAAACATGTTTAATGTACACATACTTCCATCCTGTATATAATACCAACGTCTATTTACTGAACTATCTTGAAGGAAACTAGAGATTTCATGAAGCAGATATTTAAATAATGTGAGGGTCCCAGCATCTGCATGTTATGTCATACCTTAAAATCACTGGCTTCATTTAATTTGGGTCAGGGATTGGAATGATGCTCAGAAATGAACAACTTTAATGAGGGTGGAGTGGCAGGGCAGAGTAATGACTGGGGCTTAGCATTCCATTATGGCATCATACAAAATGAATGCTTGGAGTTCTAATCCACTCTTTGGCTCTAGTCTCCTTTCTCTCCTCCTTTCTCCTCTGCCCTAAACTTCCTATGCTTCTTTAGATTAGAGGCTTCTGGAGAGTACTTGCCACACTGTGTTGATCTCTGCATTTTTTTCAGGTATTATCTTATATCCAAACAGTACTTTATTCTTGTTTGTTAAGTGAATATACAAGAACTCCAAAGGATTGCCTGTCATTCACGTTCAGTAATTATTGTGGCTAGCTTTTCCAATGTACCCTTCTTAGGTCTGAATGACTGGAAAAGGCCAGGCAGTATCAGGACTAGGGTCCTTTGACACTTTCAGGGGGTACTCTTTCCCTGAGAACAGTGGAGGTCCCTGTGACCTCCCTATCTGGCTGGACGGAGTGGGTAAGGATACCAATGCATTGCTTCCAGGCCTTAAAGGACTGACAGATGGGAAGGATTCTGGTCTCCTTGAACAGGCTGTGTTCTCGATGTAACTGGGAAAAAAAAAAGAGCAGAGAGACCAATTTACAAAATACTTCCTTCTTTATTCAGAGAAGATACATTTTACATGCTTTATGAGGTTAATGTCCCCCATTCCTGATTACAAAATTCTGATTGGCATATTAATCAGGTTATAAAAGTGAGAGAACGGAGACCCGCCAAAGAGGCAGCAGCTGCTCTCTTGCTGCCAGATTCATTCAGGATATAAAATTTTTGCTGAGATATTTATTGTAAAATGGTTTTATTTCCCTTTCGCCTCTTGCTTTTATTTTTAGCCAGCATTACTCCAACATCTGTTCTACCTCGAGTGAGAAATGTGTTGGAATGAGCACGGGATGGTGGTGAGAGGACTGTACATACAAAGATTAGGAAGGCTTCCTCAGAGAGGCAACGTGCCCCGCCCTTACCTAGACAGAGAGCCTTGAGAGGGCTTGCTTCTTTCCCGACACTCAGATTTCTACATCATGGAGTTTTGAGAGACACTCAGGAAAGACCCATTTTATCATCTGCATTGCTACGCGGTGCTTGTCCGACTTGTTTGTGTGCTTTCAGTGATGGGAAGCTCATTACCTCTGAAAGCAGCAGTAGAGAAGAAAATAAACAGACTGTTTATCTGGGGCTTGTTGCAGGAAAGAAAAAGCCAGGATAGGAACCAGTAGGAGTTCTGGGGAGCAGAACCGAGGTTGAGGTTGGAATGGCTCTGTGACACTCATTGATTAGAAAAATCCTTCCTGATTCGTAGATGAAGCTTCCAGTCTTTGTCCCTCTCTTGGTCCTCCGAGGCCATGTATGACATACCCATTGTCTCTCCTTGGATTTCTCTTCTCAAATTCTTTTCCAAGTTAAATTTCCTTGGTTGTTTCATCAGTGTCTTCCAAGGCAGAGTTCTGAGCATTCCCACCTTTCCAGCAACTCTTCTGATCATCTAAGCCTACTCAAGGTATGGGTTCCAGACTAGATCAAGCACTTTACCTAAAGAGAACAGCAAAGAAAACAGGTGGTGCCGTTTTATTGGGTTTTCTGTTATTTCTCTCCTCAAGTCTAGGTTAAGGCATTGGCAGTCTGATTTGCTGGTTGTCAGACCTCACTATGAAAACAAAGTGATTTATTTTCTAAGGAAAACACTGTGCAATAAAAGGGTTGAAATTACAGGACTCCTGGCAAAGCAAAGCATTCAGTTATTAAGATGAGAAGGTGAATTATGATGTGCTATAAAGTTAAACCATGTAAAAGAGGATATAATTAGAAAAAAATGGAAAAAATTAAAAACAGTTTGAAAAAAATGAAGAGATAATTGTTGTAGGATCCTGTGTTGAATTACTGGAATTGAGCATTGAACACAGTCCAAGTGTCTAAATAACAAGACAAAATTAGTAAATAAGTCTTTCCATTCTTCTGTGTTTGGAGAAAATGTGACCCTTTGGTTGACACATTTTAATCTATGTAGAATTTACCACCTAATGAACACTCTGATTTCTAGTCCACCTCATTCCTTCTGAAAGCGACTTCTGTCCTGTTAGAGATCATGCCTGTCTTGTTCACGGCACCATCTTTCTTGTTGAACATAGCCCTGGCATTTAAACATACTCAAAATATTTTTGACTAGATTTCCTCAAAAGATTTAAAGCAGTTCATTATAAGGTCACATGTCATAAGACATAAAATAGACGTGAGAACAGAAAAATAAAAAGGAAACATGGAATCTGGTGACAGAAAGAACACAAGCCAGGTTCCTGTGAGATCCAAAGGGCTTATCAGGAACCTCATCTTTAGCATTATAGAGGAAATAGCCAGCAGAGTTCGACTGTCTAATAGTGGCTCCTGATCATTTCTAGTGGTCTTCTTCCCTTTGTCTGTGGCAGAAGTAAAAAGAGACGACCTCATCCACACAATGGCGCTTGAGATCCCAACAGAAGAGTGCTACCCTTTCTCATAGGAGGAAAGCTTCTTCTAGCGCTGTTCTGGAGGAAATTTCCTACAGAGAGCTCTAGAGGAAAGGCATGCTGGATAGTGAACCATGTTTTATTAATAGTACAGTGCAGATGCATTTCTGGCTGTCCTTCATCACATCCTGGGATGGCCATCAGTGCTATGAAACTCAGTGTATGCTGGTAAAGCAGTGAATCTTTTGGATCCTTAAGAGGGAGTCAAAGGTACATAGGAGTCACGCTCCTGAGGTTTGCTTTTGAAAGGACTTCTTTTTGGTTACTATGAACTCAAAATTAAGTCAAGCTTAGGCCACAGAAAAAGGAAAGGAGACTGCTAGAAATGATCAGGGACCACTATTAGACAGTTGAACTCTGCTGGTAATTTCCTCTATAAATTCTCTAATGTAAGTAAATTCATTTTAATGGACCCTAAAGGCCCAATCAACTTGAGTTAAGTATGAATTCTATTCCCATAGAACTGAAAGATTCACCCTGATTGATGATGTCCTAGTTTGGGTTTCCTTGGGAGCAGATGCCTGGAAGATCAGAGCAGTTTATTTAGGAGGAAATCTTAGGAAGCTCTAATGAGGAACTGGAGGATGTGAGATAGGGAAGGAGGGAAACTCAACATGGTGCTTGCTAATGGCTGGCTTGCCTTCCACCTGAAGAATACTACGTGGCTACTGCTCCTTTGGGAAGTTTTCTTTGATGTTCCAGCCCATTGTGTTTGCGCCTTTCTTCTTTGTGTTGGGCTCTTACTGATCACCAGTCACATCATGTGGTATCTTGGCATTTGTAATATACTTAACTTCTGCTGGATATTTTTCTTGAGAAAATTGACAATGATAATTTAATATTTTTGGTTCAGCATATAATAAGCATTTTAAAATGTTGCTGATTGTATTAATGTAGACCTCCCGTGGTCAAGTGGAGCAATCACATCTTCAAGAATCCATGGCATCATTCCTGTCTATGTGGCTAGATCTATCCCGATGAAACAAATTCCTTGATAAAGGGTCAGCAGGAACGTCTCTCTTCTTTTGTAAGTAATACCACCAGAGGTGATTTTATATTTTTGTTGCTATAGAAAGCTCAGAAAGTATATTAACTTCAATGCAAAGGCATCTTATTCCTTAAAAATTTCATGTTTGAATGATTTAAATGCAGGTCCCAGCTGGGTGATTAAATGTGTTTCATATGAGGGAGGCAGTATGTTGTAGCAGTTACATATGTAGGCTTTATATGCCTGGGTTCAACTGCTGGTTCCATCAAGAATGCACGTGTGACACTAAATGAGTCAAATCAAGACACAGGAGTGTTTTTCCCAGGAATTCATAAACCCACCACTTAATAGTCTTCCACGTAGCTAATATTAACTTCAGAAACATGATCTGTGTTGCATTATTAGCACAACGATAGAAGTTGGATAAGGAAAAGGAAAGAAGAACTTCTCTCATCGTCTTTCCTGGCTTCTTCCCTTTTAACTCTATTTACTTTCCTCTCTTCTCTCTCCTTGTCTTCTTTCTTCCCATCTCCTCCCTTCCTTTCCTTTTCTTGCTTTTGTTTTTCTAGAAGAAAAGTTTAACTTAATCCTCATTGAAAAGAGGCTTAATTCCCTTGCTATATGAACTAGAAACAGTGTGTTTCTAGGACAGGCCACAGCTTCATGTATCACTGTCTTTCACAACAACTACAATTTCTCTTAAGTAGAAACATTTTAATTTATTTTAATAAAGACAATTTGAGACCGGGCATGGTGGCAGGTGCCTTGAATCCCAGAACTCAGGAAGCAGAGGCAGGCAGATCTTTGTGAGTTCAAGGCCAGCCTGTTCTACATAGTGAGTTGCAGGCCTGCTGGGGCTACAGGGAGACCCTATCTCAAAAAGACAAAAATAAAATAAAGGTAATTTGTTGGGTGTCTACTATATACTGGGTTCATAAATCAACATTATTTTTAATCATCAGCATAATTCTAGAAGGTATTTTCTATTGTTCTAGTTTGGTTTTCCTAGAGGCAGTCCCTGAGAAGACTCAGATGTAAAGCCTTGGAGAGATGATCCCAGAAATCAGCATTGGAAGAGTTGTGAGCAGGGCAGGAGGAGCAGGCAACGAGGGCATGTTATCAAACAAGTGAACCTTCAGGACAACTGAGGATTAATCTGGTTGGGCAGCTCTGGGATCTGGTGTGGAATAAGAACCCCAGAGTTACCCTGACTAAGATGTGGGGGAGGAAGGATATGTTGTACATCAGTTCTCATCACTCATTTGTTGAAAGAAACACTCTGGCACATGTTCATTCTCTGGTACTCATAGGCTCTTGTAGACAAATTCTTAAGTAAAAATGTATTAATATTGGCAGGTTGAGGACTCAAAAGAACATGGGATTTTACAATTAATTATCCACATCAGAAAGATGGGGAAGCCTGCAGAGGCAAATTGATGTGCTCAGAATGTTGGATATATAAAACATTGTGTAGGGCATCAAGATTCAGACATTTCTGACTCCCGGATCCAAACTTTTCCTACTTGCATCACCCCTGCCTTCCACCACTGAATGCGGAGTAACTACTGGGTCTGTGTGCACTGAAACCAGCATAAAGACTCCAACTGGTATAACTTTTGAGGAGTCTGGAAAGTTTGCAATAGTATGATTTTCTTGTCCCATTATAACTGGTATCTTTCTTTGTCATGAGTCAAACTGTGTGTCCTTACCAACTTCCACAATAACTTAAAGTGCTGATTCCCAGGACCTGAGGATATAACATTTGGAAATGGGGTTATCGCTGAATTCAGTTAGTTAGGTGGGTATGAGATCATATTGGAGTAGATGTCCACACTATATGACTAATCACTGTAAGGTAGGAACAGGAAATCAAAAAGGGTCTAAGGCAACACTGTGAGTACTGAAGGCAGAGCTTGGTGTTAGGCAACTATAAGCCGAGGAATTCCAGAGGTTGTCAGAAATCTACCAGAAGCTGGGAGGAGGAAAAGAATGGGTTCAAAGGGTGGTTGGCCCTTCCTAGGGATACCTTGATTTTAGCCTTCTAGCCTCCAGAGCTGGGAGGGCATCAATCTACATAGTCTTAAGCTACCCAGTTTTTGGTGTTCTCTTATACAGTCTTGGAAATCCAGTATACATTCATCTTTGCTTTCTTTCTTAATAAAACTTTTACAGAAACTAATGAATATACAAGAAGGGGATTTCAAAGGAACGTGAAGAATTCTCTGAGTTATAGCTTGCATGACTCTGAGTGTGATGTGGGTCCCTTGAGGAATCAATGCTTCTGACACAAAAAATATAAAACTGTGAGGTTTGGATAAAAATAATTTCCATGTTTAGTACTTACGAGGATTTGCCCTGATTAATGCACCTAATACTGCCTTCAGTCAAGGCAAAATACATTCCATTTCAAAAATGGGGCAACAGGAAATGGAGCACTGAAGGAACTCTTCCCATCTCGGTTATCTGTCAGCTCTTGCAGGATTCTTCCCTGCTGACCCTCCAGGATTCCATGAACAGATTCTCCTGTTTTTCTGTGCTTCTAGGATATAAACAAAAGACCAGGGACAAAGAACCTAAAAGATTTATTCTTATGAATGATAATTGCTCATTGTAGACAGAGGGAGAACTGAACACACCCCCAGGGAAGGAGAGTCGAGAACTGGTACCCAAGTTGAATGAATAGTGCACAGAGGCAGTGAGTAACGATGTTTCTCTGATAATAATGGCAAGCCATAGGCAATATCCAGAAGGAGTATACACTTTCTGCTCTGCTGTCCTAAGACAAAAATAATTTCATTATGTTTTCTAGTCTCAACTCCTTATATACTGATAGGGAAATAACTTTAAACTCTAACAAGTCTGATTTCTGTCTGATTTGCTTTGGCTTGACCTATCCACTATTAGGCCCTTCCTACCACAACTAAGGGAGAAATCTAAGAGTCTTCAGAGTATGGGTCCTTGGACGGGACTCCTATGTTAAAATCCACCTATCCAGGGCTCAGGAACCATTGTGGAAGAGGGGGAGGAAAGATTGTAAGAGCCAGGGAGGAGGTGCACGACCATATGAAAATAGAGTCCTACAAGCTCCTGGGACCTTGCTCTTATGAACCTACAGCAATGGTGCCAGTATGCATGAGACCTATGCAAACTCAAGAAGACAAAACACCAGCATAGAACTGTGGGAATGGGCAACAAGCCCAAATCTAAGTTGAAGAATTATTGACACCTGCTGGGTAAGGAAGAGCTGATCTTAAAGGGAGGGACTCTAGATAGGCTGACTAGAACCCAGTGGATGAACTTGCACTGAAGGATGTCTGGGGACACTAACTTGACACAATAAGCCTAACACAAATGACAGAATGTATGAATTCTAGTGGGGAGGGCTATGGAAGGGTGGCAATGGGAAAGGGGTTATGAAGATGATTAAGTTCGATTATGATGTTATATATGATATACACAAAAACTGAATTAAAAATTTACAATAAAAAGAACGTCTATGCACAGACTCCCTAGATGACTGAAAGCACAAACCATGAGAACTGTGCCATAGCACTCAACACCTGTTGGCTTATCCTTTTGCTGTTTCTGTTATCACAGTTTAAAAAAGATAATGCATGCAAAGTATCTGGCATACATATTTTTTCCTAGGCTAATGTGTCTACTGTCAACATATGCAGATCTGACAAAGTGGGCAATAACATATCTATTCATATCCACATCTCCATATCTGTGTCTATATCAGTGTCTATCTATCTATCACCTATCTATCTATCTATCTATCTATCTATCTATCTATCTATCTATCTATCATCTATCTATCATCTATCTAATCTATATCTATCTATCTATCATCTATCTATCAATCAATCATCTATCTATCTATCATCTATCTATCTATCTATCATCTATCTATCAATCTATCTATCAATCAATCATCTATCTATCTATCTATCTATCTATCTATCTATCTATCATCATCATCTATCATCATCTAATCTATTTATCTCACCTGTATTGTACCAGTATCCAAGTAAATTTTCTTTATTTGTAAATTTATGATGACAAAAGAAGACTTGTGGCATACAGAATCTTTATTTCCAACTGATAGCAAGTAATGTACAGGTGGTGATGGCCAATCTCTCCTGACTATGATGGCGATTACCCTTTTGGACATAGTGTGTTGCTTGTCTTAGCTGTTGTTTAGATCAGTGTTTCTCAGATTTTTAGTGGGTTTTCCCATCAGTGGGGAATTAAATTAAAACATAGATGCAGGAATCTGAGGTGGGGCATGAGGTTCTCTCTGACAAGCTTCCTGCTGATGTCAATACTGGACAGCAAGTAATCTTTGAGAAACAAGTCAATAGATGTTCTTTTTAACATGTCATCTTGTTCTGTTGTGTCTGAAGATCTTTCTGTCATGCTGGGGATTGAACTCAGGGCCTTGAGCATGCTAAACAAGTGCTTTATCACTTAGCTATAAGTCTAACTCTGCATCTGCAAACCTTACCCCACAGACCTTTTGCCACTTGTCAGCTCACATCTGGTTACTTTTGTGACTCAAAGGGCTCCAGTCTCTTGTTTCTGCATAACCCAATTCTTTATTCAGTCCTTGCCCATTTAGGGTCACTATGGATTGCATATCCTGTGACTCCTGTGAAGTCCCGAAGGTATGTCTATTCACTGAAACTTTCCTGTGTTATCAAACCACTTCCTTCCATCCCATTCTGTTCCCAGTCTTGCTGACTCTCCTTCTCCCAGACCCGCTCTAACCTTAATATTCTCATCTCTTACATTAAGCAATTTGACTTGTCCCAGCTTTGATATTTAGATAATAGTTTAGGTAAGCAACGGGTTCTCCATTTGTCAGAATCCAACCCTCCATAGAAGGCAATGAAACCTTATGGGTAACAACCATTTCTTCCTATCAAATATAAAATTCCAGAAATGACCCATGAAAGAGCTTAATAACATCTAGTGTCCTATAGAAAGGACGTTTAGTTAGAGAAAATGCCATGAAATTTAATGAAAAATAATTTATCATCAAGACCATTGCTACTCATGCCATAGAAGGTTAAGCCAATCTTCTTAGCACTGCTCCAGTTTCTTTCTGTTCCCATTGCAGTGGAGGAATGGAAGCTGCTTAGCAGATTCTCAATACAGATTTCACAGTTTTTAATCCTTATGAATGAAATTGCTTAAGTTCAATCTATACAGTAAAGATTTTTTCTTATTATTTCTATTCCTCCAATGATTTCTGTTCTTATTTGCCATCACACAAATCCATGAAAATGCTAGAGACAGAATATTCTTTCAGGAAAGCTTCCTCTGTAAAATGCTGTTTACAAAAATGTCTCCGCTCTCTCCACTATTGTGGTGGGAAGGTCCTTATTGTTTACCTAGGCTTTCCAGGAATGAAACAATTCCCGAGTGTTAGCTAATATTTTTTTTCTCACATTTGTTAAAATTCATTCTCAAGAATAAAGAAAAAGTTGAAAAATCATTTACTCTGTGATATTTCAAGGGTCTCTTTATCAAGGACATTTTCTTCCATCACTCTCTAGTCCTACCCACCCACAGCAGCTGGGCTTAAAAATTAGGCATTCGCTCTACAGTCCAGTTCTGTGCTTAACTGATCCTATTCCCTCACATGTGGACCACATAAGCCAAGGAAGGAAATAGTTTTTATGTTCTATGTGTTTACCGAGGGTCATGTATTTCCTCCTTTGACCTAAATTCTGCATTGCTGGTCTATGTGCTTGTTTACTCATGGTAAAACACAATTTCCAATTTAGAAGTGATCTGGCTTAACAAGTCTCATAAAAAAGACTTAGAAAGATCCTGGATATCAAAGAGTTCTTATGTGCTGACATCTTGGGGGAATGTAAAAGAATCTGGAACATATGGATTAAATTCCTGCTAGAATGCACACATTCCTCTTCAAAAGCTGCTTGAGATAAGCTGCACTTTGGATTTCCCCAGCCTTGACTGTCTTCTTCTTCGACTAATGTCCTAATCCACAGTTGGGACATTATTTTAGCCTGATATACAGGTCGAATATTCCAAATATGACCTCCAGTGAGGATATTTTGGTGCACATTATACCTTGAACAGTTACAGTTTTTTTTTCCTGAGTTCTTAGCAAGAAGATAGACTATCAGTCAATGAGGCTGACCACCAATTATTTTCTGAAACTTCTTACTGGATTCCTGGTTATCACAGCTTCCTGGTTCTTTTTTTTTTTTTTTTTTTTAAACCACCTCCCTGTCTGCTCCTCCTCAAACCCTACCCTTTAGGGAGCTTAATATTTCTGAATGGTGATATTTCATGGATCTGTCCTTAAAATCCACCCTCTCTCTACTACCCTAAAATCTCAGTGTTTCTTGCTTTCACACCTGGTTCCCACTGGTCTATCTGTCTTCCACTTCTCAGGGCAAGTCCATTATGTGCAGACGCATGAACGGACTGTCTCCCCATCACCTCGGGAAAAAAAAATGACAAACTGTACAATATTTGCCCAGACTTGGAGTTAACTTTAGTTTTCATTTTCGCATCCTTCCTCTATTTTCTAGATATTTATATTTCTTTTCCATTCCTTCTTTTAAAGTTCTGGATCTTCCCCCTACTTTTATAACAAATTACCAAGTGTTAAAACAATATTTTCTCTAAGCTTATCTAGAAAAAGATAAATACACTGCTGTAATATTTAAAACTTTGTTGGGCATATAACATTTCTGTGCTCAGGAACTTTCCATTCAATGCCAGAAGGTACAGAATATTTTATCTTAATTCTGAAGGTTCTTTGTTACCTTTCTCTAGTTGATCTCCCCAATTTTGTCAAAATTATCACGGTGTTTCAAGGTGATTTATTTGAAGTAATGTATAGGCTAACTTGGTGAGGAAAAGACATGTACGGCATGTACGTGTGACTTAATCAGGGCTATTGTCAATGAGAGTAGCCTTAGAAACAAAGCCTATGTTTCCTAAAAGAAGGGGCTGGAAGCTAAGAGATAACACTCACAAGCCCTCAAATGTTTCTTGTTATATCTAGGCATATGTACCATATATGTCTAGAGTGAGACTTTCTTAGAGCCAGAAACTGTATTTCAGCACTGCAGAAATATTTCTGAAATCAATAGCACAGTAATAGATACCAAAAATAGTCAGCTATGTGTTAAAATTTATCATTGCTCAAGTTATGACCTGGACAAGTTACTGCCTTTATCAAGGCTTGATTTCTTCACCTATAAAATGGAGATAAAAATATTTAACATTTAAAAGTGCTATAAAATTAAAATGAGGTCATTTATGCACTCATTGGCTATAATCCAGAAATATCAATTAATCAGCTCTCTTTCCTCTTTTCTTCCTTCTTTCAGACAAGAAAATCATTTTTCATGTTGTTCAGAAGATGTCAGTCACTTATTTATCTCTAGCATATAACCTACAGGTAAGTATTTTCCAGAATGTATATATTATATATATATATATATATGAAAGTTAGTGATGTTTACTAAAGTGACTACATTGCTTTTTTGAAAGTTTCACAATTATTGGAAAGACTCTAAATCACAAAGAATTAGCATTGTTAAAGAATCCACAGTTGTTAGTAGACACCTTTTGATTTTTATGATTCTATTAGTCAATGATTCCTTATGAATAATCTGATCCTCTAATACAACTGAGACCAATGTTTACTGGGTATTTGCCAAAGCACTCTTTAGGAGGCACTTACTGAGGGACCAGCCACCAAGGGTGAAGTGATATGAATGCATCTGCCTGGAGAATCTGAGGAGCCTTCTTGGAGATGAAAGCTGAGTTGAATCGAGAAATGACAAACAGGCTTAGGTGGTGGGGGTGGGAGTGGGTGGATGTGGAATTCCAGGGAAAGGAAATCTCTTGGATAAACGATAGGGAGGTCTAAAGATTGTTTTGACTTGGTGGGCACCTAAGCTTGATGACTTCAGAGTTTCTATGCTGAAGGTCTCAGGAGGTGGCATTCTTGTTGGAAAGAAAGAGCTAGAAAACTTGCATTGAAACAGAAGTTGCATAGCAGCTTGATGTAAGACTGATAAAACCATCCATTGTCCTTATTACAAATTGGGATGCATAGTTCCTGGTTGTAACTGGAGACAGTGGGTTAATCTCCTCCAAGTCACCTCCATGACAACGCCATCAGGATGGACTAGAAAATAGACGAGTTGTGGAAGAGGCAAACAGAGGCAGGTGAAGATGGGCAATGGAAATGTTGGCAAAACATGAAGGATGCCTTGCAAGTTCTAAAGTCAGCCGTGGGAATAGGGCTCTGGCTGGAGTGTGTAGAGTGTGCCAGGAGATGACAAGGATGGAGGGAAGGAGATGAACTAGAAGCAATAGAATGGATTCAGAGAATGAATAATTAAGTTATTTCTTTACTGCATTTCTATTTGATTCATAAGAAAAATGATCATGAAGCAAACCTATTAGAAGACTGCAGTAATATATAGCATACACTGAGCTATTTCTATGTCCCAAACACTTTTCAGCTCTTTCCATTGATCAGTTTACTAATTCTTTATGATAACCTTATATTTTATTTTTTATTTTTTATATTGTGTCTGAATGCATTGCCTTTATGTATGTAAGTGCACCTGTATCATGAAAATGCCTGTAGAGTTCAGAAGAGGGTGTTGAATCCCCTGGAATTGGAGTTACAGACAGTTGTTAGAGGCCATGTGGGTGCTGGGAATTGAACCTAGGTCCTCTGCAAGAGTAGCTAATGCTCTTAATGGCTGAGCCATCTTTCCAGCCCCGGTAACTCTATATTTAAGGATCTATTGTTCTTATCTTTCTATGGATTGAAAAAACAAAACTGGGGCACAGAAAGCTAAGTAACTTGTTTAGGGTCACACAGCCAGAAGAAATTCAAATGAGGCTTGGATCCTAGGTAGCTTGGTCACAGAGCCAGCGCTCCTGGTGACTCCTCTGTGACAATGATATTTTTATAATTCTATAATAAATTATTTAGAAGATGAACAAGGTGTTATGTCCATAATAATGCCTTGAATGAGCTTAATGCATATCCATTGAATCAATGACTTAATTACAATAATTTCATTAATAGAGCATGTATTGTATACCAGAGGCTGGTTAAGAGTTTTACATAAATTATTTAGTTCCTGTAGCAGCCCTTTTAGGTAAATATAGTAATAAAATATGCTCACAAAGTTTATATGATCCATTAGAGTTATAAAACAGGTTTATTTAGTATATATCTTTTGAGCTAAATAAAAATCATGCAAAACATAATATTTCAGTCTTATTTTGAGTTTAAAATATGGGCTTAGGTCATATAAGTAATTGGTTTTGAAACTAGTACTTGAACTCAAGTCCTCTGATTCTAAATATTGCTATTCCTATCACAGTACATTCCCTTTCAGGGATTTATACCTGATAAAACCTCCATTGTAAGGGTTAAAATAACCAGAGTCTTTTATATACAGGGAGGTTTTGAGTTTGCCCTTGAAGGGTGGGAGCACAGCTGTTGAGAAGGAACATTCCAGGTAATAGAAATGATTGTCAGGGAAGAAAAGAAGGTTGGAAAGTATGAGGCATTTCTGATGATTAGCGGCTCAGGTGTGTGACAAGCACTTAGCAAACCATAAAGGCATTATGTAAACATTAGTAGTTATTACTGAGTTCATGATTATTTCTATTGGAGTGGGTCAATTTGCATTCTTGACACATGTTGTATTTTCTTTGGATGAAAGGAGAAATCCTAAACTGTTCAAGCAACTGGAACACACATCACACACACATATACCCTGGCAGACTGGACCCCTGCCATTCCTATTTTTGTATGTTGAAATCTCTAACTGTCTAATCGTGGTGGTACAAAGTTCACTCCCTCAGCAGCCAAGATTGATTTTTCCTTTGAGTAGACATGCTTCACAGAAGTACCCTTTCCCGTTACGTTTTGAAAGTCATCAGACATGCTGTTATAAATGATCACGGAAGATTACTGGAGATGCTGCAAAATAATAGTGAACCAAGTAGCATCTGTAATTTCCAAGGATGACTCGCAATCATCACTCAAAATGAACCCTATCTGAGTGCTGGGCTAAACTTTCTCTTTTCCTCCCTCTCCCTCTCCCTCTCTCTCCCTTTTACTACTTTATAACATAGCGAAATGGATATTGCACCTCATGAATTTTTATGCAAAATATTCAGTGGCAAGCTACTGCTGTGCAGACCAACTTCCCTTGTGAAGATGTGAGCTTGCCTGCTTCATTCAATGGTCCTAGATAGAAAGTCTTCACATCAGTTGACCAACCAAGTGTCACCGTCTATGCTGGCTGCTGACCCTGAATATTTTTGGATGCCTCTTGGTTCAGACTCTCATACACGTTAAGAGGAATATGATTCCATATGTTGGCAGACTTGCTCCCTGCACAAGCTATTTGCTTAACATCCCAATGTCTCATGTCACCCAGCTGTAAGAAATGAATCTCTCCAAGCTGGCACCTGCTGGGCCATCCTTTGCATGTCCTTCTAAGGCACAAATATACTTGGTTCAGATAGAATTGATCCCCCAGTCCTATTGATTCTATTTCTTTAATATGTTTTGAATTCATGTCGTGTCTCTGCCATGGTCCAACTCAGCTTCTCCTCTGTTCTCAAATGAACCGACACAGCTGCTTTTGACTTGATTCTTGTCCTGCTGTGTCTTCCTCCTCCTTCCATCCATCAGCTTCTATGCTGCTAGAGTATTTTTATACCTTCTAGGCCTTATTGTGTGGGGTGGTTCTTTAGGAAATATTTTATTACTTTATTATTTTTATGTGTGTAAGTGTATTGCCTGTATGTATGTAAGTGCACCAGTGTCGTGCAATGTCCACGGAGTTCAGAAGAGGGAGTCAGATCCCTTGGAACTAAATTTAGCCTCCGTGTGAGTGCTGGGAACAAAACCTGGATCTTCTGTAAGAGCAGCTGGTGCTTGTAACCACTGAGCCATCTCTCCAGCTTGGGTGGCTCTTTTAATATAGGCTCCTGTACTGTCTAAGGTAGAATGTCTAAATGCCCTGGTATGACAGTGATGGTTTTTCATGACCATGCCACAACCAGTCTCTGTCACTCCATCAGTAGTTTGCTTCCTCCAAACTACTGTCTAGTTCTCAAACAAAACATGGTATGTAATTTTTTCTGTTTCTGGGTCTTTCCTCACTTTCTGAATTTTCTTGCTTGATTATAACCATACACCACACACACAAACACACACACACACACACACACACACACACACACACACACACACACACACCTCTTTATGTGGCCCTGAAGTTATAGAAAGTAATTCTTTTAAAAAATTAATCCAGCAAAAATGATTGAGGGCCTAATATACAGCAGACATTATGTTTTATACTTGAGACTAAAATATGTCACACTCCAGTTGGGGAGCTTTGGAAGATGAATATAGGAATGCATCATCATAACTCAGTGAGATAACAAAGATTATATAAAGAAATGCTTAAATAGAGACCAGAGTGAGGTCTTTTGAGACCCACTTTTGACGTTTTCCACCTTTGCATGCCAAGTCATTCTCTATCAGTGTTACCAGCTCCCTTTTCTCCCTGGCATTTATCTCGGCTTATCTTATTTATAGTGCTGTTTCCTTGTTTATTTTCTTTCTTCCACTGGAATGCAAATTTTATAAGTGATGCTTTCATTCACTCTTGTCTTCTGAGTTGGCATATTACAGTGGCTGAGAAATATTTATCGACTAAATAAATGTGGTTGGAGAAGGCTTCAGGCATCTGTTTCCCTACCCTTCTTTAATCTTTCTCTTAGGTTAACTAAAAGGCCTTCAGCTCATTCTAACTGAAGCCATCAAGCCATTGTAATTGGGGTGTGCTTGAGACCAAGTGTAAGTTTTATTTCATTCTGGGGACTTTTCTGACCATCTATTGCAATCATTAATTCATTTATATGTCTCTTCATCTCCACGTCATAAACATGCTTCATCAGGCTACCTATCGAAAAGAGAGATAATAGTCTTTCAACTAATACTAGATTAAACATATGTTTGCTGTACATTGAGATACACTGTACATTGAGATAACTGGTAAACCAACTAAGGATATGTCATTTTAAAGGATGGCACAGATGTCTGTTATTAAACCGCAAATGACACTAATGCTAATTACTTTCTAGGTTCTGTCTTTCTGTTTTCTTAACTTGTCTCAAAAATGAAAAAAATCAGTCAATACTTAGAAACCATACTTTGTGCACAGTGTGTAGATATGGGAGTGCAAATCAGAATGACAGACACTATAACTGGAAGAAATCAAGAGTTGACTAGACTCGTCCCAAAATGGATTAGAAACATTCCATGATGGGATATCAAAACTCTGGAAGCAAAGATGTGAGACAAACATGTTAACCATCATCAATCACATACAAGCTGTCATGATATTTGAATTTGAGATTCCTTTCTGTCTAGACAAACTGGGAACTGGGTTAGATTATAGAACTTTTACAACACAAGAAAGCAGAGATTTTCAGAGGAGAGTGTTTTCTCTAGATTTCATTCTCAAGAAAAATTTTTCATAGAGGATCCAATATCGATGTCATTCAATGATTAATATATAAAGTCCTATGTAGGAGTTTTTAAGATAAAATAATGGTTTCATTACAACATTTTCTTTCATATGCTACGTGATAGTTTTTATAGCCATAATGAAAGCTAAGAACTTCTATTTGTTGAGCCAGCTGTTGCAAATACACATACACGGGGCAGGCATGATGGTTCAGAGGGTAAGGGGTCTTGCTACCAAACCTAACAACCTGAATTAGATCCTGGAGCCTACATGATTGAAGGAGGTCAGTGACCTTTGCAAATTGTTTTCTGACTTCCACACATGTGCTGTGACACACACGCCCACACATATACACATACTAAATAACTAAATGTAAGGGAACACACGTATGTCATTTAATTTTCAGCCTTGTGTGGTGGATGCTTTTATTATCCCTACCTTAACCAACAGAGGACTGAAGTCTAAGAGGCTAAATAATACATCAAGGACACACAACCCATGAGTGGCAGGGCCAATAATCACAGTGAGGAAGCCTGTCGCTTCCTCGGATAAATGCATTAAGAAGCCCTCTGGAAATTCTTCCTGATGTCAATCCTTCATGTTATTAAAGGTAAAGCTAGACTGAGTTTTCAGATGGTTCTTCCAACCTGAGGTAAAATGGCCAGGGGAAAGTTCAAGTGGTTTCAAAGTCTTCCCTAAATGCTCAAGGGCTCTAACAGAGGTGAGATGGTAGGTGATGAGGCTCTTGTATTTGGCTGAGGGTGGGGCTTTATATTTTAGAAGTCAGAAGAGAAGGTGATGGGAATGACAATCTATATGGAGGTTGAGAAGTCCACCAACTGCTCCTCCCTTGATGATGACTTCTTCATACCCTTCTCTCATAGAGAGAGATGGCAGGGACCCACTGACAAAGCTAAGGTGTCTCCTGGATTCAGCTGTTGGTCAATTCTAGCACTAGATTAGAGTTTTGACTGACTAAAATCCCTGGAGAGATTTCTGTTGCTCTTCCTTGGAGAAAAAAGTTCTAAGGGTGCCTCCTAGTTTGTCTACCAAATAGAAGGCAACGTGGCTGAAAGGGTTGCTGAGAAATTCCATTGACAAGGAAAAAATAAAGGCTGGACTCAATTTTACACATTTCCTTTCTTTTTATGTTTACTACTGTAGGTGAACTTTGTGATGAATGTTCTAAACTTGCAAGTCTTTTAAATGACTATAATGAGAATACTCTTTTGTATAAATTTGTGACGTTTACTGTCAATGCAGATCGATAAACTCCTACACCAGTTGATTTCTGCAAAAATGCAATTTACTGAGGTGTGTGGGGTGACTATACAGATTGAATTGCTTGTCCCAGCTTTGAAAGACAAAGCATAGATTCAGTTGCATTGCAACTGGTGGGTCTCTCTATGCTGCCCTCACGGTCCCTTCCTCACCAATACCCACTCCCAGCTTTCTGTTTTTAGTACTCTGTCTATAATCACCCCAGCTGGGCCTGCTGCAAGTTCTCAAGAAGAGGTACTTCAAAAAATTCAAAGAGTTATGACACTCCCTGGGCAGTGGACAGTGAATTGTAGTAGCTCTTTATAAATTTCTGACATACCTTCTATATACCTTAACTCGGGAGAATACTGTTCCCGCTGCAGTGAGCTCTATCCTCAGGTTTTGGTTTGCCTACATCTCAGGCAGAACTGATGTATCTTAGAAATATTTTGGGGACACTTGATTTATGTATTTATCCCCTTTCACTAGAGTAGACTAGAACATGAATATTAGAATTTGACTGCTTTCAAATTCTAGCTACCTTTAATTGGACCTGAGGAAAATGCTCTAAGCCCACTAAGCCTCAACACCCTCATCTATAAAACAGGAATATAACAGTGTGCTTACGCTTCTAGGGTTAATCAAGATGTAAAGTGCTTGGGTGGAGAGCTGACTCAGCAGTTAAGAGTACTGGCTATTGCAGAAGACCCAGGTTTGAATCCCAGGACCCACATGGTGGCTAACAACCCTCTGTAACTCCAGTTCCAGAGCATCTGATGCCATATTCTTTCCTTCGCAGTCATTACATGACACAGGTGCACTTACATGCAGGCATAACACTCATATACATTAAAAAGTTTAACTGAAGATGTAAAATGCTCATACGTAACATATGGTACTTGCTGACAGCAGTCGCTCAGTATTTCTCATAAACAGGAATGTGTGTGTGTGTGTGTGTGTGTGTGTGTGTGTGCATAACATTGTCTTCAGATGGTTTTAAGTTTTTCCTTCTCTGAGTCCCAGAATTTAATATAGTTACAGTACATGGTAACTGATTAATAAATGTTAATTGAATTAATAACAACAAAACCTGAGAATGATCATTTTGTGGATTTTCTTATTCAACTCCTGAATTCATGTCTTCTTTGTGTTATTGTCCCCATCTGTCAAGCATTTAGCATGATTTTGGGGAGGCATTGCTCTTATCTAGAGAATGAGGAGCTGGCCTGTGACGGCTGTGTAACCCTGGAATCACCATTCTCCTACCTTTCTATTCTCCTTACTCTGGCTTTGCAGAGTGAACACAGGTTAAGCGCTGTCAGGAGGCAGGCTTCAGATTAGACATTTTCTATGAGGCCATTAGACTCAGAGGTTCTGGGCCAAAGAGTTGGGGGTTGAATATAGTTAACCTATGAGTTAAGAGGCATGACCAAGTGTTGTAAACCTTTAACCTAGTTCTGGTCTTCCTTCCAATGGATGAATGAACACTGATGGGGATGTAATCTAACCTCCCCAACCTACTTTCTAAGCAGGGAGGATTATTCTGTGTAACACTCAGAGGTGGTGACATTCCAATAAAGTTGAGTATTTTGTCAAAAGTAACAAGTACACAGTTATAATCAAGTTTCTATGGTTTCTAGATTAGAATGTGATGATTCCTTTGCTTTAGGATTTTAGAGTTTTTCAGAAAAGTGAGTTGACATTTCTCCAGAGTCATCAGGTAATGGAGAGAAAAATACCATGTGTGAGTTATAGGTCATGAAGAGGACTAGACTCTGGGGACTCTAGGAATAATAATAGTCATGATCGAAGTCATAACAGAAACAACAAATACTTCTTTTTTTTAGGTATTGTGTTAGCTATTTTCTGTTACTGTGATAAAACACTGTGTGCAAAAGTGACTTATGGAAAAAAGAGCTTATTTTGGCTTACAGTTCAGAGGAAGAGTCCATACTGTCAAGGAAGGCATGGCAGGAAGTGAGAGAAGGTGAGAGTTTACATCTTCAACCACATGCAGAAAGCAGAGAAGGCCAATAAAAGGAGGGTGAGGATACAAACTCTTAAAACCTCCCTCCAGTGACATATTTCCTCCAGTAAGGTTTCACCTCCTAAAGGTTCCATTACCTTCCCAAATAGCACCACTAGCAGGGGACCAAGTGTTTAAATACATGAGCCTGTAGGGGGAGGGATATTTGTCACTCACTCTACCACAGGTGTATTCTATGGGATAGACATTGAAGTGAACAGTAAAATGTTATCTCATGTAGCCATCACCACAAACCAGGAAAGGTTACCCCATTTTGTAGCTGAGAAACTATATATTGTACAAGAAAAGGATATTTTAAAGTAAATAAATGGAATGGAGCTTGTCAGCATAACTCAGCACTGAACTTTTCCTTCACTATTGTATTATGCTGCCTCCAAGTAGTGGAGGTGGAATGGTCAGAGCAATGCGTAACTCAAAATTACTGGAGCATTATATCCTTTGACCTCTTCAGTCATAGCTGTCTCTGGATGCGGACTTCCAGCCAATTCTTCTCTTAAGGAAGAGGAATGGCTCTGGATCTTCAGAAGGTAAACTGGGTAATGGATCTTGAAGGAAACTCATGGTAGGGGCTAATTTAGAGGAACCTGAAATATGGTTAAGGGGCCAGGAGTCCAGAAAAGGATGACAAGTATGACCCCAGGTACTCGAGGAACAACCAAATGAGGGAGCAGGGGTGAGCCTAGACCACAGAGGTGCCATGGAAGACTTCTGGCTCATGTCTGAGAGGGCATGGCCTGTGCCAAGGTTTACCACATCAGTGAAATGGTCTACTTTCAGAGGGTGGAGAAAATAGTTACTCAGACCATCCAGAATTGATGCCAGGAAATTTAAGAAGGCTTTACCTTGAAAGAATCTTATGTTCTTGGAAGTAGATATAGGAAGCTTCTGAAGAGGACAACCTTGTCATTAGGACTAACAATTGTAGCATTCCTACTGTTTACTGAGACTGTACTGCAGTGGGTGCTACAGTAACATGTGACCTTAATTTTCTCACCCAGTTATTACTATTATTAGTATTACTATTATTAATTTGAGAAAATGTCTTTCAGGTAGTCCTAACTGCCCTTGAATTTACTATATAGCCAAGCATAACCTTGAACTTCTGATTCTCTTGCCTATGCCACCTAGTGCTGGGCTTGCAAGCATATATCACCATGTCCACTTTATATAGTGCTAGGGATCTTGGGGATCGAATTTTGGGATGTAAGCACTCTACCAACTGAGCTACAGCCTCAGTCCCCTGTCTCAATTATAATGAGCTGAGTATTACCCTAATTTACGCTTAAGAAAATGGATAGCTGGGAAGGTTATACTACTTACCCAAAGTCTTACTGCTGTGGGCAACTATAGTTGGGATTCAGTCAGGTCTTTCTTAACCATGTCACTTTTCTGCTTCCTAAAACTGTGATAAAGGAAATATAAATACTGTTAAATTTACATAACATCTGGGAACCTTTTATCTGTATGCTGAAGCATTGTTTGAAGATATAAAGTAAAACAAATTAGATACTTTTGCATTCTATCTTTCTTGACAGACTTCATCCTCCTACACGGAGTCTTATTTTGGCTCTTTGCCAGTTATATGAATAAGGGATGGGGATATGTTACCCTAGGAGTGCAGGGTGTGTATGTGTGCAGATCCCCCACTTCCTGCCTAAGGATTTTTCTTTCTTATCAAGGAAAATGCATCTGATCTATTCAGCAGAGAGAGTAAATGATTGTGAGGGGAACTGAGGCCCAGAATCAGATACACTGGCCACACAAAGTTACTGAATGATTTTGACTAACAAATCTATCCCAAGGCTCAGAGAGAATTAATCTCAATTTCACCCTCTCTGTCTCTCTCCCTTTCTTCTCTCTTTTTCCCTCTTGTTCTCTCTCTTCTCTCTCATCTTCTTTCCTCCCCTCCTCCCATCCTCTCTTCTCCATCATCTTCTTCCTCCTCCTCCTCCTCCTTGCTCTCATCCTCTTTCAGTGTTAAAGACAGAATTCAAAGCCTTGTACACATTAGGCAAGTGTTCTGCCCCTTGAGTTATATTCCTTAGTCCAAGAATTTCTGTTTAAGACTCTTAAACAGTCTCACAGAGAATTAAAAAGTTACTATTATGCAAGTTCTGATCATCGTGGCTCCTAAGTACCCCTCAGTTCCACCAACCCCTACCTTTCTCAGTGCTGTGTTCCAAGTAGCGACAACTGCCATTTCCAACTTCATTACTGTCAAAGCCTCCTAAAAGCTCCCCCCTAATTTTTTTTTTTTTGGCCTTTTTGAGACAGGGTCTCCCTGTAGCCCCAGATGGCCTGGTACTCACTATGTAGACCAGACTGGCCTTGAACTCACAGAGATCTGCCTGCCTCTGCCTCTTGAGTCCTGGGATCAAAGGTGTGTGCCACCACACCCGGCTTCCCCCTTAATTCTTACCTCCTACCTTAAGTAATCCATTCTCCACATTGTCACCAAGATGGTCCTCAAATGTAGATCAAGCCACCCTTGGTTCAAGTGGGCCAAGCAATGGCCTTATAGGGAAGGAGCAGCCTGCTGTGGCATTTGGATAGGTTGGAGTAAGGTTTGAAGAGGTAGAGCATAGACTTTGGCAAAATTTAGGGAAATGTTTCTGACAATGATAAAGGCCCAAATATGGGGTGGCCAAGTGAGTTGTGCTGATGGACTGCTCCTGGAAGGGTGATGGAGACTCTTCTTAATCATTGGAGCAAGGGATTATGGGAAGAGAACAGAAAGCTAGAATAGTTTCCACTGTCTTCTTTTACAGTTTAAGAGTTTAGTATTCAAAATAGTATTAAATAAATAATTTTCATTTTGGTTAATGTTTGAAACTGAAAAGTCAATATTTTCCCTCCTCTTCTCTCCTCTCTGCTCCCCTCCCCTTCCCTTCCCTTCCTCCTCCCTCTCCCATCCCCTCCCCACCTCCCCTCCCCTCCCCCTCTCTACTATGCTCAGTCTCCTCTCTCTCTATTCCCCTTCTCTTTCCTCAATATCTCCTTTTGTCCTCTCTCTCTCTATGCTCGCTCTCCTTCCTTTCTGTTTCTCCTTTCTCTCTCTGCTCCCCTCTTCCTCTCTTAGTCTTCCTTCCTTCTCTTTCCTCTTCCCCTTCCCCTTCCCCTCCCCTCCCCTCTCCTCTCCTCCTCTCTTCCCCTGCCTTGCCCTCCACTCCCTTTCTTTGCTTTCCCTTCCCTTTCTTTTTCTTTCCTCTTTTCTGACTTTCCTCTTACACCGCCCTCCCCTTCCCTTCCCTTCCCTTCCCTTCCCTTCCCTTCCCCTCCCTTCTTTCCTTTCCTTTCCCCTCCCCTCCCCTCCCCTTCCCTTCTCTCTATTCTTTCTTGCCTCTTTCTCCCCCTTCCATCCTGTACCAATGATTCTTAGATAATTGTGACAGATTACCTCACAGAAACCAGTTACTGGAGGAAGGGCTTATTTTGCCTTTCGGTATCATTCTGTCATGGCAGGAGTGCCATGGTGGCAGAGTGACGAACTATACGGTGGAAGAATCATGTGGCCCAGCTGTTCACAGGATTCAAGCCAGGAAGCGCAGGCTAGACCGGAATTAGATGTGGGTACAACCTTCAACAGCCTGTGCCTACTGGCCTACTTTCACCCACCAGACCCTTCTTCATAAGGGCTCCATAGCCTTCAAAACAGCACCACAAGCTGGGCACCAAACGTTCACAATGTGAGCCTGTTGGATACATTTCAGATTTAAATTCTAATTCCTCTCCCCTTCTTTCTTCAAATAGGAGGGATGGCTTGGTTGAGTTAAAATGAAGTTATTGGTTACCCGGCTATTGGGTGACTTTCCTTAGAGATATGTAAACAAATGTCTATGTCTCTAAATGAGACACTGGTGACAGGCCAAAGACACACTTCCACTCAAATCCAGATTGGCAAACCAACGAATTTACTGGGGTTATTTACAGGAGTATAGGTGAGGGGTTACATACAGGAGCACAGGTGACTCAAAGGCGGTTGTATTACCTACATGCCCACAACAGCATGGGTGGTGACTCAAGGAAGCTGAAGCCCAGGAATTCTCTGAATAATCGGCATGCAGCCCCATTGACGAGTGTCTTCTTCCCCAGTGAATGTTCATTGCTTATATAACCTTGAAAAGGGGCCTCATGAGTCTTAAGTTCTGTGAGCTGTCTGGGCTTTGTATGTTTTGTTATCCTCCTTACCTTTCTGAGTCTTATGAGTCTTTGCCCACTTTCCAGGAAGTAACATCTCAATTCAGAAAAAATAGCTACATTGTAGGACCCTCCTGGGTGTAGAGCTCTATCTTCTAGACTGGTATGGACCAAAATGGGGTGAGGCACTCTCTCTCTCTCAGATACTTCTTGTCAGGGATAAATTTATGCAGTAAACCACTTCATCAAGATGGGATGGAAGATTTCTGATTTTGAGAGGAAAGCTGTTGGGTTAGCATTCTCCTTGTACGCGTTCCCGTGAGAGAGCTGTAATAGCTTGGGAACACCCACACACACAAAGGTTAGAGCTGCCGGCACTAGCCATCCAAAAACCGTTTTATTTTATTTACATTCTGTAAATATTTATTGTCTACAGGTACTTTTTTAGATGGTAATGATATAGAGACTCTCACAAAATCCCTATCTTCATGAACTGATTCCAGTGGGATACATCAAATAAGTAATCAGGTAAAAGCATATTATATTTTCTTCATACATATATATGTATATATATATGATTTATTTTTATTTTATATGTATGAGTGTTTTGCCTCATGTATATCTGTAAGTATGTGCAATGACCACAGAGGCCAGAATAGGATTGGTCATTGGATTCCCTGGAACTGGAGTTATGGATGGCTGTTAGCCACTGTGTGTGTGCTGGGAATTGAACGTGTATCCTATGGAAGAGCAGCCAGTGCTTTTAACTCCTGAGCCATGTCACCAGCCACTCATATTAGATTTTCAAGTGATGACAAATGTTGTGTGGAGTAAAGGCTAAATTATGCTGCAATAACAATTGAGCTTCTGAGGACCCAGTCTGCTCCTTGCCCCTTGCTACTGTTGTACTGGCAAAGTTGGCTGTTCCTATTCCATCTCTTTATTTTGAGACTTAGAACCTGACAAAGTGGCCTCAGTCTGGGGTATTTCTGGTCCTGGTGACAGAAAAGAAAAATGTGTAATAAACCCAGCTTGGCTTTTAAATCTTCTGCTTGGAGGTGGGATCATGTCTGACACCACCTTTTTGCATATATTTTTATTGAATTTTTATGTATTTTAAACAAAACCTCTTAATCATCTTTATACCACCCCTTCCAGATTTCATGCATTCATGTATACATAACTATGTTAAGGCCTACTGAGTAAAGTTAGCGTTCCCAGAAACCCCTCAGTATAAGTTTATGTACTGGGGTCTAGTCAACCTATCTAGAGTCACTCAAACAATATCAACTCTCCCTCACCCAGCAGTAATCAGCTGTCATTAGTTCTTTGGCTAAGGCTGGGACCTGCTATCCATTTCCTAGTCCTATACTGGGTCTTTGTCTGCTGAAGTGTTATGGGTCTTGTGCATCCCAACACCATTGCTCTAGGTTCATATGAGCAAGGTCCCAGGAGCCTGTAAGACTGTGTTTCCCTATGGTCATGTACCTCCTCCCCTGGCTCTTACAATCTTTCCCTCCTTCTTCAGCAATAGTCCCTGAGCTTGGGTGGGTGAAGTTTAATATAGGAGTCCTGTCCAGGGAGCCACACACTGTAGATTCTTATTCTCTATGCTTTGGCCATTTGTGTCCTTTTGTGTTCGTTGTCCTCTGCTGCATGAGGGAACTTCATTTTTGAGAGTTGAGCGATACATTAGTATTCTCTCTACCCCTTGTTCCACACTATGTTTCATAAGCCTTAGATGCTGAGGTTCCATTGTATATTTGTCACTTAGGGTTCAGCACTCATAGATACTTTCTCTCTGTTTGTGACCAGTTGTGGAATTCTGGAATAGTCTCCATCTATAGCAAAAGAAGCTTCTTTGATGAGTGGTGACCAGCATAACTGTCTGTAAATATCAGGAACCATATTAAGCACATAGTAAGAAATTACATTTGTCTAGTGATGTGACAGACTTAGGGCTTTCTCTAAAGCTCTATGAGCTCTTCAGTCACATCTATTTGTCTGTTTACAGTACCACATATGAGTTCCCTCCCACTGAATGGGTTTTCAGTCCAATTAGGTAGTTGTTGATTACCCCCAGATAAAACTGGCACTACCCCAAACATATTGTTTGCTGTGCTGGTCATTGTTGTGGTTATTAGTCCTTAAAGCTGGGGTTGGACCATTGATTGATTTCCTCCCTTTGAAACTTGCATAGGGTCCTCCAAAATTATGAGAGCTAGTCTTTAGGGAAGAGCCTTCTATGTCAGTTCCACCTCTATTGCTCCAAGTCCTGGGTCTGAAGTATGTCCTGTCTTCCGTAGTAGAGTATAACCTAAACAATTCAATGGGAGGTTTTTCCTGTCTGGCACTGTTTCTTATAATACAGCCTTCAGCTACACACATGGACTCATGTAGAGATACTGTACATATAATTTTTCAGTAGGCTTTTGAACTAATACATTTCCCTCTGGTTTTTCACATCAGCTAAGCATTATTTATCTCTCCTGTCTCTCTCCCTGTCTAGCTGTCCCTCTTCCCTCCCCAGTTAAGGTACCCACATTTTCCCCATTTTGCTCTTAATAATACCTGTCTTTCATGGCACCCCCTTTTGTGAATTACTTTTCACCCTTTACCCCTGTGGTTCCTTATATGACCCTTTCTCCCTCCCAGTTAAATACCCCCATTTTAGATGTTCTTTGAATGTCTGGTAGAATTCTGTGGGAAATTCATCTGGGCCTGGGCTTTTTTTAGTTGGGAGGTTGTGTATTACTCTTTCAGTATCCTTATTTGTTATGGATTTGTTTAAGCTGTTGATCTCTTCTTGGTTTAACTTTGGTGATTCCCATAAAATTGTATATTCGTCCATTTCTTTTAGGTTTCAAAGTTAACAGAGTGTATGTTTTTAAAGTATTCCCTTATAATGTTCTGGATCTTTTTGGTGTTTGCTGTGATATTTCCCCTTTCATCTCTGACCTTGTTGATTTGGATTTACCCTTTCTTACTTTTGGTTAATTGGCCTGAGGGTCTGTCTATCTTGCTTAGCTTTTCAAAGAACTAGCTCTTAGATTCATTGAGTCTTTGTATTGCTTCATTTGCTTCTATTTCATTAATTTCTGCTCTGATTTTTGTTATTTCTTCTCATCTGCTGGGTTTGAGTTTCATTTGTTCTTGCCTTTCCAGAGTCTTGAGTTGTACTGTTAAGCCATTCATTTGTGCTCTATTTGATTTTTTTAAATATAGGCATTTAGAGCTATAAACTTTCCTCTTGGAACTGCTTTTAAAGTGTTCCAGAGGTTTTGTTGTGTTGTATTAGCCTTTTCATTTAGTTCAGAAATACCTTTATTTCTTTCTTAATGTCTTCTTTAACCCATTCATCATTCAAGAGTTTGTGTAGTTACTAGAGCTTCTTTTGGTACTGAATTTAAGCTTACTGCATTGTGGTTTGACAGAAAGCATGGAATTATTTCAATTTTTGTATTTGTTGAAGTTTGTTTTGTGCCCCAATATGCGGTCAGTTTTGGAGGAACTGCCATGAACTGATTAATAGAAAGTGTATTCTTTGGTGCTTGGGTGGAATATTTGGTAGGTGTCTGTTAGGTCCATTTTATGTATGGTACCATTTAATTCAGATGTCTTTCTAATTATTCTTTTTCTGATTGACCTATCCTTTGGAGATAATGGGGTATTAAAGTCTCCTACTATTACAGAGTTGGGGGTCAATCTGTGTTTGAAAGTCCTATACTACTGTGTTTAGGATGTTGGGTGCACCAGAGTTTAGTGCATATATATTCATAATTGCAGTATCTTCTTGTTCAGTTGTTCTTTTGATTAGAATGAAGTGATCCTCTTTATCTCCTGATTAGTTTTAGTTTGTCTATTTTGTCAGATATTAGAATTTCAACCCTCATGGATTGTTTTTTTAGTGCCGTTTTCTTGGAATATTTCTCCCATCCTTTCACCTAAAGATAGTGCCTATCCTTGAAGGCAAGATGAGTTTCTTGCAGGCAACAAAAAGTTGGATTTTGTTTGTTAATTCATTCAACTAGCCTGTGTTTTGTGACTGGGGAGTTCAGGCTCTTGATATTTAAAATTATTATTATTGAAAGATGTGTATTGGTTTATGTCATTTAAATTTCTGTTGTATTCTTAGTCTAATTTTGTGTTTCCACAATTATACCTTCATTTAGTTTTTTCTGTTGCCTCTTGGGTATAGTCATTCTCTTCTTCAGTCTTTTGTACTGCTTAGAACATTCTCTGAAGGGCTGGTTTTGTGGACATGAATTCTTCAAGCTGGTTTGTGTCATGGAAAATTTTTCTTTCCCTTTCAACTACAACAGACTGTGTTGCTAGATAAAGTATTCTGGGATGGCATCTATGATCATTTAGAACTAACTGGGAATACTTTGGTCCAGGTTCTTCTGACTTTCAGAGTTTGCACTGAAAATTGATATTCTGATTTCCATTTCATTCATCCTATTGTTGACTTTCTCCTGTGTTGTTTCAAGTTGGCTTATTGGGTTTTGCACTTCCTTCTTCATTTCTGCCTGAGTTTTCTTCAATGTTTCTCTTTTGTGAATTCATTCATTCAGAAGTTTAGCCCTATCTTCTTTTAGCTCTTTGATGTGTGTTCATGTGTTCTTTAAATTCATTGAATTCCTTGATCATGTTTATGATTTTTCTTTTAACTTCAGTGTCCTGGTTTATCTCCAGGGCGTTCTCCTTGTAGAACTATTCTACAGGACTGGTGGAGTTTGTTGGTAATATAGCGTTTTGGCTTTCCATTTTATTATTCTTTCATTTTGGTTTTGGCATGTGAATTTTTTTGTTGTTTATGATTCTGATATGAGAATTAAATTGAAGTATGCTTCTGCTTGTATTATCTTGATGCCTAGATCCTTTCTTTATTGGTTATGTAGAACTGGTTGGTACAGTGTTCAAGTTCTCTCAAGTTTATTTTGGAGGGAACTGGTAGCTTCAGATCAGCTATTCAGAGGTACCCACAGAAGTCCAATTCAGGTTCCAGTCAGGTACACTCAGGCTTCCTTCACCATGTGGAGG
>NW_008356473.1:4664397-4670150 GCF_000622305.1 Nannospalax galili | reverse complement strand
TGTGTTGCTAGATAAAGAATTTTGGGATGGCATCTATGAGCATTTAGAACTAACTGGGAATACTTTGGTCCAGGTTCTTCTGACTTTCAGAGTTTGCACTGAAAATTGATATTCTGTTTTCCATTTCATTCATCCTATTGTTGAAGCTTTCTCCTGTCATTTCAAATTGGCTTATTGAGTTTTTCACTTCCTTCTTCACTTCAGCCTGAGTTTTCTTCAATATTTCTATCTCTTCTGTAAATTCAGTCAGAAGTTTATCTCTATCATATTTTAGTTCTTTGAGTTGTGTATTCTGTAAATTTGTTGAATTCTTTGGTCATATTTATGATAGTTCTTTTAAATTCTGTGTCCATGTGTTGCCTCTAGGGAGCTCTCATTGTAGACTTCTTCTCTAGGCCTGGTGATGTTTGGTGGGGACATATTATTTTAATTTTCATGTTATGATTTTTTCATTGTGATTTTTGGCATGTGGATGTCTGTTGCTGCTTGTGATTCTGGTATGAAATTCAAGCCTTCCTTTGTTAAGTTGAAGTCTGATTCTGTTTGTATTATTGATATACCTTGGTTGCTTTCTGATTGGGTATGAAAAACTGGTATTCTAGGCTTCGGGAGCTCTCTTTTGATTTTCTATTGGAGGAACCACATGACTCTAGTCAGGACACTCTGGGCCTCTCCAGGAGGACAAACGGTCTTAGCTAGTTAGGAGCACTTGAGAAGCCTCAGATGGATAGTGCTGAGGTCCAAGGAGAAGAGATGAGATACTGTTGTTCTGGTCCCTACAAGTCAGCAGGAATGACTTGGGGATGAGCCCAAAGCTGTAGGGGGGACTGCAGATGGTTATAAAGCAGGGGAATGGGCATGACACAATTTGGCGAGCTCATCCTGGAGGCTGAGTCAGGCACTCTCAGACAGTCTTGAAAGGTCTGTTTGCAAAGAGAGGTTGTGGGAGGAGGATGCCCAGGTCCCTAGTAGCCAGCAAGGAAGCCTAGTCCTGGAGCAGTGGCAGGGACTGCAGATGGTCCCAGAGCTGGGGGGATGGGTGTGGCACATCTTCTCAAGCTCACCCCCAGAGGTTGAGTCAGATGCTCTCAGTGCCTGTCAACATCTTAATCAAAGCAAATTAAATAGCCACTCCTGACTTCTATAATCTTCCATGGCACCTGATGGAGAGAAACAGAGGTGTGGGGCAATGTAATCTAACAGAGAGCACACATTCAGCAGCAGAGTCTGCACATAATTCTCTGAATGAAATGGAGAAGTTGCCCACAGGAAGAGACGGACAAAGCCTACTCTAAGTAGGACAGTAAATACAGAGGGTCTGAGGAGGGATGAGGTATTTGAGCAACAGCAAGAAGACAGGTGTGGCTGGAGGGAGCACAAAAGGCAGGGAAGAGTGGTATATGAGGTCAGGAAAGTTGACAGAACCAAAGTCTCCAGGGCACCATGGAGGTGTCACCATCATTCAAAGAGTGTTGAGGTCTCCCCCCCCCCACACATGCCAAACACTCTTCTAAGATTCCTACAAAATATCAATGACTAAGGCAGATGCTGATAGTATGGAGGTTCACATATATTAGCAAGCAATACAACCAGTGAAAATGACCCCTGTGAGAACAGAGCTAAGCGAAACTTGAAGTGGGAATTGTGGTTTACAGTGATGGCCAATGTAGACATCATTTAAGCACAGACTAGAAGAAGATAAGGACACGAGTTACACAAATACTGAAGTTAAGAAGGTTAAACAACATGGAGTGAATGTGAGTAGAAGCTTTTGGAATGTTTTTATTCAGAGAATGTCATAATCAACTTAATGATTAAAAATTGTTGTTCTGGGTACCATGTTGGAAATAACTAAAAAATATAGCTAAGGAGAAGCTTGCCATGGGTGCCAGTATTTCCAGGGAGAAGACTGCTGGCTCTGATTAGATCATGGGAGAGATGGACTCTTGACCTAGAATGGTAGGTGGAGAGTTGGAGGTAGTGGTGATGAGAAACTGCCAATGTTCTGATGTTTTTAAGGATGTGTAAATACAGCCTAGTATATGAGCTGAATGATATCTTGGATCTGCCCTGAGCAATGTTTTTTATTTAGTGAGCTGTATAGAACTGACAAAGAACAGAATGGACAGGATACAAGGGGTAGGATGCAGAAGTAAGTGAGAGTCAGAAGTTCTCCTTTGGGCATACAACTTTTGAGAATGCCATTAAACATCCAATAGAGATGTTGAGACATTTATCAACAGAGGAGTCATATTTAGGCATCATGATAGGATAGTTATTAAATTGGTTGAGCATACCTTAGTTATGTATACAAAAAGAGGAGAAATGAATGGTGAGGCCTCAGCCCCTATGTATTCCAATACTTAGACATTAAAACGGCAGCTAGTAAAGAAGTCTGAGAAAGAACAGCCAGCAAAATATAAAACTCTGCTACCCTAAGGAATAAATCACATCACCAAAAATGAAAGAAAACAGTAAGTGTACTGTTCCCAGAAGATGAAAGAGATGAGAGTTTCAAGAGGGAGAAGGAAATTAACTTTGCCATACATTTTTTTTTGGGGGGGGGATCAAGTATGCTTGAGACTATTAGTCACCACCCTAGAGGAGGGCATTGAGAGGCCTTTTGACAATGGTTGACATGGAGTGGTAAGCATGAAAGTTTGGTTAAATTTTCATCAACAGAAGGTAGGGAAATAGAGACAGAACAGTCAATCTATCTTGGAACACTGGGGCAGTGGGTGAAGGGAGTTGTGTGACCAACAGAGATTTCTTTTCCTCTGTTTTGCTTTCATTTGGTTTTATTTATGTATGCTGAAGTGGGAGATATTACAAGATATCTGTGCTATGATGAAAATAGCTCTTTCAATGACGTATGCATATACTCTACAACTGACACATTCTGACCTATACAAGACTTATCTGACACCAGCAGAAAAGCCTTCATTTTGAATGATGCTATTTAGCACTCTGTAGTTCTCTTAGTGTTTGGTGGCAGTAACTTCTTTTAAAGCCTTGTTCCTTTATGATTTGTATAACATTAAGTCTTCATGCCTATTCTATTAAGAGTCAATTACAAATCTTGGGTAAAAGTGTTACTATAAAGTAATTACTATTGTTAATCTTAACAATTATGTTAAGCATGACAGTGCATTTTTCAGGACTGCAAGGTTATGACTTCTTTTTATTTATTTAATATTTTATTTTAAATTACACATATACATGCATGTATATGTGAGTGCAGTACTTGAGGAAGCCAGAAGGGGTGTCAGATACTCTGAGCTGGAGTTACAGGCAGTTCTCAATTGCTTGGTGTGGATGCAGAGAATCAAACTTGTGTCCTCTGTAAGAGCGGTACACATCTTAACTACTGAGCCATCTCTCTAGCCGCCATAACTTTCTTTTAATAAGAACAACCCATTCTTTTTTAAAAAAATTATTATTTTTACTTCATTTCAGAAGATGACATCAGATGTCCTGGAACTGGAGTATGGACAATTGTTAACTGCCATATGGTGCTGGGAATTGAACCTGGGTCTTCTGCAAGAACAGCTAGTGCTCTAAACTATTGAGCCATCTCTCCAGTCCCAGAGCAACCCATTCTTAATAAAGTGTTTGGAAATGAGAGCCATAGAGGTTTTCATTATAAGTATCATACTTTCATTTTACTCTAGCCTTTCTGTGCAAGCTTGATGTCATCTGAAGATATGAAATTCAGGTTTACAGAATTAACATCCAAGTCCAGCACACAGCCAAATAGCCAGCATAAACCCAAGACTCATTTAACCTGGTTATTTTGTCCATTGAATCTCTTACCTCTCCTCAATGGAATCTTTGAATACCAGTGGATTATTCTTAAAATTTTGTTTTCATTCAGTTATTCTTTGTATTCCAATTTTGGTATTCCTGAGCCCAAACATATTCTTCAGGGTTTTTTGTTCATTTATTTGTTTTAAGAAAATGAGAATTTGTCTCTCCTCTAGACCTGTTTAGAAGGCTTTTGGGGTTGTTCAAAGCATTGTGACTACCAGTATGAAAAAGACTTCTTTTTCTAAAGTCCTCCATTGGCTTCTGGCTTATCTCCAGATTCTTTCCAGTGTTTAGAGTAACTTCTTAAGGAAGCAAAGACTTCCTTTTTGTTTACTAAGCAAAATGCTAAGAGCCAAATCCATACCATGTACATGATGCTGTAATTCAGATGTTTTGTGTTTGTGCACCTAGCAGGATGTCTGCTCTCTAGGGAAACTAATGGGATCTTATTGGAAGAAAAAAAAAAAAAAAACAATAGAGCTATGGCATCTCCTTTTGGCATATTATTTGGCTGGCTGTTCTAAGGATATTCTTTCTTTCTATTTCTCTAGAAATATGTTTGGAAAAAGTGAAAACAACTCAGTTATCACAGAATTAGTAGTAGATGCAGAATGGGTCAAAGCATAGAACACTCTCATTTGTTGGCTTTGTGACCTCAGTCACAAATTTAGTCTCGGTGTATTCCTCTGTAAACTGAGGGTGATAAAGACCTACACTATTGAACTTTAATGAGCATTCATAATAGTTTTTCGAGTGCTCAGTATAAATAATAGACATACAAACAGATACTTTCATGACCAGAGATAATAATATAGGACCTGTCCTATAATAGTCTAGACCATACATAAAAATCAGTATGTAGAATATATTCATTTTCTATCAAAAATCTCTGGGTCTAGTAGGACATATAAAGCTACCAGTCTAACAGAACCCATCACATGGACTGCTAGAGCAAATGTAGACTCTTAAAGTATCCTTAAATAAAAAAGAAGTGATTCTGCTTCGGTGGTATTAGGATAAGTGCCACATCACTTGGGATTTTTCCAAACAATAAGGGGCATTCTGTGCAGAAAACACATTAGAAACTAAAGGTTGCAGTCAGAAGGACTGTCGTCAAGAAAGCAAATGGCATGAAATGCTAGTAAGGATGTGGGCAAAGAGAAACTCTTATTCACTGTTGGTGGGAATGCAAACTTGTACATCCACTATGGAAATCAGTATGAAGGTTTTGCGATCAAGTGAGCAAGCAAGCGAGCGAGCGAGCGAGAGAGAGAGAGAGAGAGAGAGAGAGAGAGAGAGAGAGAGAGAGAGAAACTAAAAATAGAACCTCCATCTGACCCAGTTATACCACTCCTGGGTATGCACAAAGGACTCTAAGCCCTATGATAGAGAAACTTGCAAATCCATGTTTATTGCTGTTCTTCTCATAATAACAAGGAAATGGAACCAGCCTAGATGTCCATCAACAGACAAATGGATAAAGAAAATATGCTGCATATACACAGTGGAATCTTATTCGGCTATAAAGAAAAAAGAAATCATGACCTTTGCAGGCATCATGACCTTTGATGGAATTTGAAATCATGATCTTAAGCCAAGTATCTCAGACTCAGAAAGGCAAATACCAATTATTTTCTCTCTTATGTAGATCCTAGGTTTTAATATCTCATGCTCCCTCCCTCTCGTCTTCTGACCCTCTGTGTGTGTGTGTGTGTGTGTGTGTGTGTGTGTGTACATCATGAAAATAAAAAGGTGACCATGAAGAGGGGAAAAAGAGGTCTTAAGAGAGGGTTGTCAAGGGAAAAAGATAAAAGAGTCCCTCCCTCTTGTCTTCTGTCCCTCTCTCTGTGTGTGTGTGTGTGTGTGTGTGTGTGTGTGTGTGTGTACATCATGAAAATAAAAAGGTGACCATGAAGAGGGGAAAAAGAGGTCTTAAGAGAGGGTTG
>NW_008356473.1:4660807-4664305 GCF_000622305.1 Nannospalax galili | reverse complement strand
CTGGGGGATGGAGTGGAGGAGAGGATCAGCACAAACAAAGTATGTATGCAAATCCCATAATGAAACTGAATACTTTGAATACTAATATTTAAAAACCCTACTTTATAAAGAAAAGGCTGGAAGGAGATATGAAACAACATAGTGGCCTTTGAAATAATGAGTGGAGCAGCTGGAGATATGGCTCAGTAGTTAACAGCACTGGCTGCTTTTGCAAAGAACCCAGGTTTGGTTGTCAGAACCCACATAGTGGTTAACAACCATCTCTAACTCCAGTTCCAGAGGATATGATGCCCTCATCTGGACTCCATTGGCATTGAACACATGCGATGCACTTACATACATTCAGACATATCACTCATATACATAAACTAAAAATATTTTTTAAAAGAACTAATGAGTAGATGAAGTGAGATCCAGTTTGTAGTGTAATAATGGTAGCTTCCTAAAGCCATATATACTCTCCAATAGTCGTACATAACAAGAAAGAAAGCAAATAAACAACCCATAACTCATGCTTAAAACACACTAAAACTTAAAATCCTAAAATCTCAAATTTTTTTGAATAGTTCAAGGTAGACAGAATAATGTACTCCTCAAAGACTAATCCTTGTATTCCATATATATGTCAGTTTTCATAAGGCAAAAATGGAATTCAAGTTCTAGAAGAAACTGAGGATGAGAATCAGCTGATCCTGATATGGGGAGGTTATTTTAGATTATCCAATGAAATGGACCCAGTGAAACTTGTCCTTATTATGGAGATAAGTAGAAGAGGAAGGCAGAGAGCGAAGCAGGAAACAGATGGCCACATGAGAAAGATTCACCCAAACCTTGCTAGTTTTGAAGACAGAGGATGTAGCTACAAGGCAAGGAACATCAGTGGCTCTAGAACCTGGAACAAATGAGGAAACATACTATCCCTTAAGCATCTCAAGGAATTCGATTCTGCTGGCATCTTGCCTTTGAGTTCGGCTGAGAACCATTTTAGATTTTGGAAACTATATTGGGTGTATGTAGCTATTAAGTTTCTGGTAATTTGTGGAAGTAGCAATAGGAAACCAATGCATACGGAAACCGAGAGTCAATACTTGGGTGTACTCTGAAATCTGCCAGAAGAATTAGGCAGAGACTGCATTAAAAAAGAAAGAAGAATTAGGGGGAGAATAAGATAAAAATCCCCCTCATAGCGAAGGGGAATTGTCCTTACAGTAGAAACACCGAGAAAGGTTGAAGACATAGGAACCGAAGCACACTGGTTATGAGAGAAACGCAACACAGATGATTTAAAGTAAGTGTGTGGGACTGAGAGCTTTTCTGGTAATTTGTGGAAGTAGCAATAGGAAACCAATGCATACGGAAACCGAGAGTCAATACTTGGGTGTACTCTGAAATCTGCCAGAAGAATTAGGCAGAGACTGCATTAAAAAAGAAAGAAGAATTAGGGGGAGAATAAGATAAAAATCCCCCTCATAGCGAAGGGGAATTGTCCTTACAGTAGAAACACCGAGAAAGGTTGAAGACATAGGAGCCGAAGCACTGGTTATGAGAGAAACGCAACACAGATGATTTAAAGTAAGTGTGTGGGACTGGGAGCTGCTGCTTCTGGGGACTTGAGGGCTGATTGGAAGGAGATTATGTCCCAGAGGCTTGGTGCCAAATGCAGAGAGCAAGCTTTGTAAATAAAATATATTACAGAAACAAGCACTAAATCACAAAGCACACCAATTCTTTATTTTCATTTTCAACTAAAAAAAATGGACCCTTGACAAAGAAGCTATTGATTAAAGTAACTAATATCACTATAGCAAAAGAAAATAATACTTTTGAGAAAGGGAATCTGGTAATTCATTCAAACCCATCACTTCTGCTAAATAAACCAATCTAATTGATTGGAAAAATATAAGGCGCTGGAAAATGAACTGAAAAAAATTTACTGGAACATGAAAAGAAAATGAAAAAGGAAAATTCTTTCCTTAAATCATAAAACACAAGAAAACCATGATACGTTATCCCAACCTAAATTGAATATCCTTAAGCAAGGCGATCTGAAAGCATTCCCAAATAAGAAATTCAAAAGCTCAGAGTTGAGACAGGAAATTAGTGTTGACAAAACTCAGAAAAGAATTTGAAGAAAAAGACAAAGTTATTTCAGAATGAAGATAAAATGAAAGTCACTTAATAAGACTGGAGTCAACTGCAAACGTAGTGAAAGGAAGTGGGGAGTGGAAAGAAAACACTTCAGGAACTAGTAACTAAAGCTGGAAGGTGAAAACATTGAAAGAATAAGAAATTGATCTAGAAGATGGCTAAGGGAGAATCATAGCATCTTGAATTGGAGTTCTTGAAGAATTAAAAGAAAACAGCAGAATAGAACTTATATTTGAAACTGTTGTCAAGAAAATTATCAGGAAAACAAGGCCAATTTTATATATTGAAAGGTCATGCAATATGACTCTGGATCATCACCTTCAACAGTAAATTTTAAAATACCACACTGATTTCAGACAAAATGGTGAGTGTGCTTTAAAGAGAAGGATACAAACAAAACCTAAACCAAACACAACAATAACAACCCTCCACTGCACCTCCCCTCCAAAGCAGAGGATGACATCAGAATACTCAACAATTGAAGCGATATTTCTAAGAAGTTTTTGTGAAATAGTTTCACAAAAGGCTAACTTGCCTGTTAAAAACCCAAGCTCACAGAAAGATGGCTTTAAACACATAGAAAACCAAGGAATAATGTACCTGTAAAATCACCCTGAATGTCCGATAGAGAATGAACTCCATCCAAACAAATTGCGCATCCAAGGATGCGATTAAAGGTACAAATCCAAACAGTAGAAGCCTAGATAGACAAAAAGGGTTCAAAGGGCATTAGATGATGGTAGCTATCATAACACCAAAACAACAAATAAATAAAGAAATGAATAAATAAATAGAAAACCTCCTAAAATTCCCAAAGGAAGATCGAAAAGAAAAAGTAGATTATATGAAGAAGTATTTCATAATACAATCCATATTCTAATGTTCATGTAAGAAAGAAGGAAAATTTAAGCAAACTGTGGTATAAAATGATCAGGTGACACTTCCTAGACCAAACATAACGAATATAGAGCTGGGATAAGATCCAGGGCATTTAACTCTAGAAAATCCATTTTTAGCTTAAATAAATAAAGGCAAGATCCTTTTGTAGAAAATGAGAATTTCTGTATACCTTTTCCCCCCCGTCAATGCATTTGTAGACTTAATTTTTTCATTATTACTTGGTGTACGTATGTATACACAAGTCATGGTATACATATGAATGTCAGAGGACAACTTTGTGGAATTGGTTCTCTCTTTCCACTTTTACATGGGTTCTAGGGACAGAAGTCAGGCCATCATGCTTGTACAGCAAGCACTTCACCCGAGTCATCTCAACATCTCACGTTTGTAAATTTAAACAATTATCAATGAAAATGTCAGAAGAATTTTTTTCTTTTAATTTTACTTCCC
>NW_008356473.1:4631674-4660759 GCF_000622305.1 Nannospalax galili | reverse complement strand
TCCTCCTTCCAGAGACAAGGTCTTGTGCTATAGTCCATGCTGGCCTGGAACTCACTCTGTACCTCATACTATCCTTGCACTTCGGGTGATCTTACTGTGTCAGCTTTCCAAGTGCTGGGCTTACAAGTATGATCTACTAAGTAAATTTCCCACAGTATCAAATAATTACAAAAATGTTGAATAATTAAAGAATTGTGAGTAAAGCAGACTAGTGTTCCATATATTTAAAATAAGAGAACATATAACAGTTAAAAGTGGTAGGTGGTATTGTTTAATTAAACAAATAAGAGAAATAAATGAAATTATTGTGTATGTAAATTAAAGAAGACCAGAGTTTGTCTCTAGTTTTACATAGCTATACATCTATTTTGAAAAAAAGAATTAAAAATCTAACCAACCAACATATTATAAAATGGAAGTGATACTACATTTTTGAAATGATGCTTACATTATATATCTTGAGATGTTAGGTTAAAACACAAAGTTGAAAATAGTCATCTATATAAGTAAATATATCTGCTCAAAGAAAAGGGATAAAAATTATGAAAATAAATCTGAAGAATCTCAAAAGGTTAACTTGGAAATCTTTTGGGAAAAGTTAGTTCAACAAGAACAGCTTAGTTAAGAACTTATATTTTATTCCTTTTAGAGTGGTTGGGGCTAGAGAGATGACTCAGCAGTTAAGAGCACTTACTGCACTTGCAGAGAACCTGGGTTCATTCCTCAGCACATACATAGTGCTGTAACTCCAATTCCAGGGAATCTGACACCCTCTTCAGGCCTCTGTAGGTTCCTGTACACATGTAGCACACATAAACTCTTTCTTTCTCTCTCTCTCTCTCTCTCTCTCTCTCACACACACACACATATAAATAAAAAATAAACACATAAATAAAAATTTAGAGTTGCAACAGTTTGTAAAATATCCTACTTGAAGCAATGTGTGTTTTTATAGTAGATGGAATCCCACTGAAACTGGCCAACAGCCAATGGAAAACAGGTGATGCAGAGACCCAAAAGTTCAGTGTCTTGCCACAGTGGGAGGAAGGTCATCCCACACCTACCAACCCCTCCAAGGCTCAGGGACTTTTGTGGTAGAGGTTGGCAGAAAGAATGTAAGGGAGGAAGGGGTAGAGTGTTAACTAGAAATGTCCTCCAACAACTATGTGGGCAAGCTATAGTCACACCTCTTTCCCATGCTCATCAAGGAGTTGAGGGGGGAGTCAGTTACCCCTCTCATCCAATCAGTTGACCTTAGTTGCATGTGCAGTGAGGCGTAAAGGATATGTAAGCCAAGAACACCAAGAGGCACCTCTCTCACCATTTTGGTCACAGGATCTGTATTCAAGTGTGGACTTTACATCCATAAAGGTGGGGGGCACATTCTTCTGTAAATAAACCCCTACTTAGGTTCTGTAAAAAATAATAATAATAAATAAAATATATTTAAAAATCCTATTTGAGATTGTAGTAAGAGCATCACTTACACCTATTAATGGTGGTATGATCAATGAATAAAAACCTTCATGAAAACAATATGTTGGATGTGAGTAATAACAAAATAGTTGGGCATTCTGATTGTTTTTGTTTTTATAAATTTATCCTAGGGAAACTATGATACAAGGGAAAATGAAGTTGTTTGAAACATCATTAAGTTTGGAAACAAGTATACAATAATAGGTACATTGTTATAAAGGCAATAAATTTATTTGGAAGACTATCATATAATACTAATAGAAATCACAGCAATACATGGCTTTCTAAATAACGTTAAAAAATGATTAAGCATGCTATGTATTCTGTGGAAGTCAACTGTGTCTGAAGAAAACAAAGAAGATGCTTTGTTTCACTAAAAAATTTAAGATTTTTGTAAAACCTTATACACCTTCCATTTTTATCCATTTTGTATTCATACTATTTTATCATATTATTAAATAACACATTATATAACAATAACCATGATAATCTCTCTTGTTTATTTCATCATAGAAATTTATTAAAAAATTTTTAAGGAAGTTCTCATTATGTAGTCTTGGCTGCTCTCAAACTTACAGGGATCTGCGTGTGTCTACCTCCCTAGTGCTGCGATTAAAAGCACGCTGTGACCCAGATGTTCATCTGATAGCCATGTTCTCACCTCCTTCACATACTCTATGGAAGGAGTCAAGTCCATTAAGGGGAGGAGCCACTGCCATATTGGAGTGTGGTCCATCACTAAGCGAGAGACCGGGGGAGGGAGATGAATGACATGTGCAGTTCAAATATGGGAAAGGAAAAGCCTATAGGAATAGATGTTTTTGTAAGTCACCCCTTCCCAAATGTCACATAAACTATGCAGAATTCAAATAGGATGTCTTTTGTCAGTTTGTTAATCCAAGTCAGGACCAGGAAACCCTAGAGTTGTCAGAGAGTGCACCCATGAGTCTCCCAGGGAGGGAAAAGGGAAAAATTTAATGAAACAAATTGGTGCAGCCTGGCAGGATGGCACTGGGAATGAAAAACCTCATGAGTTTGGAAAAAGCAAGGGAGATAATAAAATAAAATGAAATAAATAAAATAAAATAAAATAAAATGGAGATTCTAACTTGTGTAAGATTAGGGGACCAGGAGTCCAGGGACCCAGGAAAAAAGACAGTAATGAAAAAAGGAAACAACCTAGAAATAAAGGTAGCTAAAGCTGCCCCTCAGATTCATCCTTTGATACAAAAGGAGAAAAAAGTTAACAGTACTATAGCTAGGAGAAAACACTCCACACTGGAGCTGTTGAAACTAGGGAAGACTTACAAGCACGCAATCAAAGAGCACCTCACCATGTGCTTGTGAGGGTATGGGACATGGGAGCAAATAATGTCAGTCTAAGTCCTTCAGAAGCTTCACAGCTGAGTTATATAACCAACCATATGTCCTTGCAGCATAGGCTGTTTAACCTAGGCCAATACAGGATGGAGCAGTCCTTAATAGGATGGCTTATGTAAGGCATTAAAGATACATGGTTATTACAAATGGAGACTCCCATGATTAACAGAGGCTGGAGCACTATAAAAGAGGGATGGGCATTACCAAGAGAACTAGGTATGAGAAAAGGAATATATAATGCCCAGTTCACTGGGCCAGATAGGGTTGTGTTCACCAGAGATATAAAGGAGAGCTTAATTCAACTGGGACCTCGAGAATGGTAGAGAGCTTTAATGGGTTTGCTAAGTCCCTTAATGGGACAGAATATTTGTAAAGTGAGGGACACTTTGACAGATCTAAGTGGCTCAAACTAGCATGTAAAACATGTCTGTAGAATAACAGAACAACCTACAAGAGATAAAAAAGACCAGATAGAGGAAATGGTCTGTTTGGGTTACCCAAAGACAAATGTGGCAAGATTTATGTCAAGCCCAAATTCCCAAAGAAAAAATTGATAGAAAGCCAAATTTGGTACTAAGGAGTTTTTGGAAGGCTTTAAAACCTGAAGAACAGTTTACAAAAGTCATCCAGAGGATAAAAACTGTCCTGTGGGTGGTTAAGAATCCCCAAAGTTTAAATAAGGTGCATTTCTCTCCTGAGAAAGGCTATGCTAGGGGTGGAGAGACAATTTTTCAAACCAGGCCCTCCCCCAGCAGCCAGGTATGGTCAGTGGAAAGGCAGCAGATGTGGCTACAGACAGGAGGCAGACCCAGGGCCTGCCTGACTTGGGAACCAACAGGTGCAGCAGGGACAAGAGAGACCCTCTGCCTCCTTAGCCTGGTGAAGGGTCAGGCAATTTGAGCCAGCATCTGTAAATGTATCAAGGATAAAGGAATACAAAGAGACTCCATGTAAGATCCCCAGAATGCAGAATGACTCCAAAGGGGTAACTAAAGATAGTAAAGAACTAACCAAATTAATGCCTCTTACCCATGTTATGGTACCTAACAAAGATCTATGGAAAAAGCAATTACTACAAATTGATAAAAACTTTCCATGCTCTGTTAGACCTTGTCCATGATTGATTTAATATAGGATGTTAACCACTGAGTGTTTTACAGATGTGAAACCCATTTGAAAGATACCTGAGGAAACGAAGACCAGCTATAGCTGTAAGATACTTGGGAGTTTTATGGTTGGGTTAGATAAAAACAGAGGCTCCAAAAACTATACAACTGTTAAGAAAAACTACAGTACCAGGGGTGGGTTGCTCCTCTATGAGCTGTTGGTCAGAGAGAGATCCTAGAGGTCCTCAAATTCGCCAAAGCTATTGCCACTAATGTTGGTTGTACACTAAAAAGGTCAGTAAGGCCATGTTGATGAAGACACTGCATGATGTGAGTGGAGGAGAAGAAGAAACTTTGCCAAAACCAAACTAAAACCTCCAGCCACTGGATGGATGGCTTTCATAGTGCCAGAAGGTGCTATGCAGATGACTGGGGAAAAAGGATCCCCTATGATTCTTCTCAACAGTGGACCTTGCGTGCTGTACACTATGGACAAGCCAAGCAATGTCTGCTAGTACAATAATGGCTTGACGTACATGCAACTGACAAATTTCTAATTGGATAAGGCCCACTCCTAGGGGTGGAACACACTGGTGCTGTAGACCAGGCCAACCCCAGGGAAGGCTACAGGTCCCAGCAGGGAAGCTGTTGCAAGTATACTGTTTAGTGAATATGGTATACATACTAGGATATCTTCTAGGCATTTCTATTTACATTCATGTTTGTTTAGCTATGTCTATTTCCTTCCATTTGTCTTTATGGTAGGGGAAGCACCACTGAGATAGATCAGCGGCCACATCTTGAAGATGAATGATGGGAAGGCCCAAGAGGTCAATATCTCACCATGATACAAGAGAGATTGCCCTACATCTGCCACCCCCTCCAAGACTCAGGGAAATTCATGGAAGAGATGGCAGGAAATTTGTAAGACCTGGAGGAAGGGGTGGAGTGTGACTGGGATGTTCCTCTGATAAGCCATGGTCTCAGCTCCTTCACACGCTCTGCGGAAGGAGCCAAGCCCATTAAGAGGTGGAGCCGCTGCCATATTGGAGCTCCAGCTAATGCTGACAGAGAAACTGGGGGTGGGAAACAGATGCCATGTGAATTTCAAATATGGAAAAGGAAAAGCCTATAAGAATCCGTGTTATATAAGTCACCCCCTCCCAAATGTCATATAAACTATGTAAAATTCAAATAGGATGTCTTATGTCGGTTAGTTAATCCGAGTCAGGACCAGGAGACCCTACAGTCATTAGAGGGCACACCCGCGGATCTCCCAGGGGGCGAAAAGGGAAAAACTTAGTGAAACACATGCATTGTGTTTATCAACTGGCTAGTTTATCAAATTTTTGCATGTTATTAGTTTCTTCATCAAATTATAAACTTCCTGGGGCATTTTGGACACAAGAATGGTGCCTAGCACACATTAAGTATTCAAACATAGTTTCAGTCAATAACAAACTGAAATCTGGAAGGATGGGAAAGAATAAATACTCCTAAGAGGAACAAATAATGTTCATAGCATTTCTATTACAAGCATGTCTTGTCCTGTAGGGTGGTGGTGGGGCAGGTGGTCATTAGAGTGAGCTACAGCAGCTTAGGATAGAAGAGGAATTCACATGTCGATCTTTTGAAAGATGTTCCTATTTCTAAATTTCACAGCATAATGCCACTTCTTGTACTGTTTGCGCCTGAAATAAATGAATTCTCCTTCCATTAGAATTACAGAGACCTTTGTGGGTCAGAATTAGTGCAGAGACTTCAATTAGGCCAGACTGTAAGATGGGCTATGTGGGAAAACAGGCCCAGTGACATGATCTCTAATCACTATCCTATCCCTGTGGAAGACTCTACCCTTATGTTTGGTCATGTATGCTTGGGTTCTTAATTCCTTTTAAGCTTAATTGTTATCTCTTCATATTTTGGAAATTTTCTGCATCATCACATACTATATATTTGTATTATATTATTATAGTATATCATGTTATATGTAAAGTATATAATCATGAAATAGATTTTCTGTGCCTTTTGCATTCTCCTCAGCTCCTTCTGTCCTGTGAAATCTTAGGTTTTGTTTCTTGATCGTATCCCGGAGTTTTGAACATAATGGTCTTACTTTTTTCCTTATTGATGTTTAAGTGCAATATTTTGTCAACTTTGCCCTCCATTCCTGATATTCTTCTACTTAGTCAAGTATGTTCTAATTATTTTCACTGTGCTTTTTATTTGATTCCCTGAGTTTTGCATTTCTAACATGTCTGTGTTTTTTAAAAAATGTCTATTTCCTCCTTGAGAAGGATTTCATATTGCTGACCTTTTCATCCATATTCCTGATTCTTTTCATCTCTCATGCTGTTCTTCCCAAGTACCATTCTGAACCTTCCCTCACCCAGTGGCTGTGGCAGGTCAAGCTGAGGTTCCCTGACCTGCGGGTGTTCTCTGATCTCAGGCTCTTAGGGTAGTTCAGTGCTGCCCTCTGATACCCACCATAGCTGTGTTCACTGGGTAGTTTACAAACACGGCTTGAAAAAATGTGATCTCTCTCTGTCACTGACCCATTTACTGGAGAAATCACTGTCTCAACAAGATTTGCAACTAAATTTGAGACTTTTGAGGGCTGTAGAGTTGTCCTGAGGGCTCACTGCCTTATCTTTTGGCCTCAGCACCTGGCTTTCCTGCCCCCACCAGGGAGTTGTTCAGCTGAGGTTGAGCTCAGCTTCCTTCCCTGCTTCGCATGGGTTTTGCCTCCTCTTTTCTGGCATCTTCTCCCTTCCTTCCTCAATTTCTGAACTCTTCTTGTCTGTTTTTTCTTCTTCCAACTCCCTCCGTCAGTAACTCATACAGAGGCAGCCTCTAGCAGGCTGTCTGACCTGAAAGCTCAGCAGTTTGGGTCTCTTCCTGCTTATCGGTCTGCATATCATCCTCCTCTTCCTTTTCCTTTTGTTTTATGATTCCTCAGCTACTAGAAATTTTGAAACAGAAAACATCTCTGACCAATCATAGCATAGCTCCAGCAATCTGAATAACTCTTATCATATTTTCCCATTTCCCCCAATGAGGGTCTAAGGCCATGGTTCCCCACCTGGGGCTTCCCTTGCTCAGCCTAAGCCAGAGCCTCTTCTTGGTGGAAGAAGAAGAGAGAAGTGGCATGTTCTGTGTTGGACACTCTTGTGCTCTATATTCATTTGTACTGACACATCTTGGGCTGGGGATGTGGCTCAGTTGGTAGAGTGCTGCTTCTCTATCAGGCACAAAGTCTTGGGTTCTATCCCCAGCACCCCATAAAACTAGACTTGGTGCATACCTGTAGCTCAAGCATTTGGGAGACAGACACAGGAGCATCAGATAGCTAGTTGTAGGTTATCCTTGGCTACATAAAGACTTCAAGGCAAACCTGACTGAGAGCTCAGGGGAGACCCTGATGAAGTATGGGGGTTGGGGGGACTCTTCTTTTTCTTTTTCTTTTTTCTTTTTTTTTAAAGACATGGTCTCCCTGTGGCCTCAGCTGGCCTCTGGGGCTGGCCTCCATCTCATAGAGATTCACCTGCAGATTTCTGGGATTAAAGGCCTGTACTACTATGCCTGGCCCAAGAACTCATTTTTTAAAATAACAACCTCTATGCACTGATAATTTTATAGGTCAAGAGATTTCAGTTCAGAGGGCAAGGTATTTGGCAAGCTTCTAGTTAAGTCCACATCCCTGGAACCTCTCTGGCATGATTTCTACCAGGCTTTCTACCAGGCTTTCTGAGCCTGGTTCCTCATTTGTAAAATAATCTGTCCATCTTCCTGGACCACTGCAAAGATTAAATAATCAAAGGGCTACATGACATACCTTGCTCAATAAATTCTTGCCTCATCTTCCCCCCATTAAAAAAAATAATTTCAAATCCACATTTTCTTAGAAATTAATGGCTTTAATGATTACCAAAATGCCAGTTGTTGAGGGCATGGCGCTGTGTGCTGAGTGTTCAGAGAATGATGGCAATCACAAAACCCGTGCTATCTATCTTCAAAATACTTCCAGGCCTGTAGAACAGAGAACAAGGTGACTTTGTTTTGAATTAAGTAAGAGCTGATATTTTATGGGGCAATGTAGGAGAAATTGTGGGATTTTTCTTTTCTTTTTCTTTCAGTTCTGGTCCAGAGACCGTGAAGTAAACAAAGGTTTCCTGACTCTGGTTTGGTGATTCCATATTTTGAAGGTTTTGGATACAAGTGGTGATCTGCTCTGTTGCTTCTTGCTTACAGCCTCTTCCACTTAGCTGGGACTCACCCTCTGCCGGGACATCATGAAAAGCAGAAGACTCATCTCTTGGGAACAAGTGTGAGAGTGGTGTGTATACAAACAGAAAGAATGAAAAGATGATGTCTCTGTTTAATCATCAGCAAATAGGTCATGGACCATATTTCATACTGTGAGCGACACTGAGCTCAACCATGTACAAGCAGTTGTAGAATACATAAGGAGATGCTAAAAAAGAAAAGAAAAGGACTCCCATAAATGGGGAGGAGACATATCCCAGTGCAGACCACCTGAGGGGGCCTCTCTGGGGCCTGCCTTGTCCTGCTATCACACACTTGCTCTGCTGGTTTTCTTTTAGGGTGTGCAAACATAGGAGTTTGAAGGTGGAAATGGTATGTACTTGCCTGTTCTGGTGGTCTGCCAAGCTCTGTTGCTATCTGTTTTTATGTCATTCTCTCTTCCACTGAACTGTGAGGTCCAAGAGGACTTTGTCTATGCTATGTCTTATTCAAGTTTGAGTTTCAGAAGCCAATATAGAGGACATAGTCATGTTTAGGAAAAATTAATAAAAAGTTATGTTGCTACCTTGGAGTTCAAGTGCAAGGAGTAAAAGCTAGTGTTTCTCAGATGATCTTTGGTGAGAGACCGGGCTAGGTTTTTTTTTTTTTTATTTAAGAAACTGTGATTGGGTGTGGGTGTGGTTATGTAAGCCTATAATCCCAGCATTCCAAAGGCAGAGGAAAGAGGATTGTTGCAAGTTCAAGGTCAGCCTGGTCTACGTAGTGAGTTCCAGTCCAGCTATGGATTAAAACTAACCCTAAATAAATGAAATTCTAATTTTTTAGGCTGTAGTTTGTGGCTGCATTACCACTCACATGCACCATGAGGATGCTCTGTACAAATACACGTGAGATGTACAGATGTTATGAAATTGCTGCAGAGTAAAGCAAAGCCCAGCGGAGGAAAAGAGCATGGCAATGCAGGAGGGCAGTGGTGCCCTTTGTTGAAGGGAACTGGGGACTTCTGTGGTGGCATGAGGTTTGAGAAGAGGTGGGATGGCGTGAATGAGCTGTAGATATCCAAAGGAAATTTTCTAGGAAAGAAAACAATATAAACCAAGTGTTGCTAAGCATGGAGTCAAGAGAGAAATGGGTCAGACTACCACAAAGAGAATTTCTGATTTTACTCAAATCACTACAGAGTTTTGAGCAAAGGAATGGAATCATCTGAATCACAAATATTGGCTACTCTGAGGAGAAATTCTGGATAGGAGGGCAAGTTAGAAGGCTCTTGTCACCATCTCTAGGACAGATGATGGTGGCTTGATCAGAGAAGCATCAGCGGAGCTGGTAAGCAGTGGCTGGAGTACACACTGAACCTGGGCAGAACAGCCAGAGCTGGCTGATAGTCAAGGAGTTAATGTTGTCTCCAAGGATTTCTGACACAGCAAATGACCCTTTGCAGACACTGAGATGGGGCACTTGAAGAGCAGGTTTTGCAGTTGGGAAAGAAAAACAGCTCCGGTATGTTAATTTAGGATACTCATTTGAATACAAAAAGATGGTGAGTAGGCAGCTGGGCATAGGAGACAGGAGTTTACATGGAACACTTAAGTGGGAGATGTGAAGATTGGAAGTCATGAGTATATGGATGGAGTTGAAAGTCACAGGCTTAAATGAGGTCAGGTGAAGTGAATGCAGGTAGAGATGCCACAACCTTGGGCCCACCTACATCAGAGAGTTCTGGAAAGTGCAGAATTGACAGGTAAAACTGCTGTACTAGGAGGTCACAAAATTAGCTTGATGGGTAATTTTAAAAAATTATTTATTTAATAACCATATAATTAGAAGAAGCATTTCATTACAGCAGCATTGACATATTCAGTAACAATTTCCAGAGCTAAGATGCATCTCTTTCAAAATTGGCTGTAAATTTTTAGGTTTATAGTTAAATTAATAGTTATACAATATTGCACTCCATATAAACCCTATAAGACATAAAATTAAATGAGGTTTTAAACTTTAAAAAGATCCATTTCATTATTAAAATACAGTTTCATAAAGAAAAAATTCGTTTTTAATTTGACACTAAGATGTTTGCACATGCGTTTCTAATCTCTATATATCTGATTATTACTAGATATATAGAGGTAGTATATAGACTAGTCCCAGTCTTTGACTCTCCTTACAAAGTCACTAATGTCTCCACTCTCATGGCGTCATATAATCATAGTCAGCTCTCAAAGGCCCACCTTCGAATATTATTAACATACAAATTTGGGCATTAAATTTTCAACACAAGATTTTGGGGGAAACACATTGAAACCTTCTGGTGAATCTAGTCAGCTTATCTAGAGGTCTTTGTTTTAGGAGGGTCAGCTGTTCCTCATCTAGCAATAATCAGTTGTCAATATTCCTTTGGATAAGATTGGGATCTGCTGTTCATTTTCCCAGTTCTATGCTGGGTTACTATCTGGGAATGCCTTTGGCCACCCTGGCCAACAACGCAAAAGAAGGTATCGCCTGTCTGGCATTGTTGCTTGTTATGTAGCCTTTAGCTATACATATTGACTATTATGAAATTATATTGGCCACTTTAATCTTTGGTTATACTTTCCTTTTGGGTGTTTAAGGCCATACGGTTAGACCAGATAAACCGATTTATTTTTACTCTTAAGATCATTTGAGGATCTGTTCCTCAGAGGTCACATGGGCTTGGGCAGAGCCCCTGGCTCCTTTCTTTTACCAGTTCCGCTTATGTGAAAATAAGTCAAAGGTCCTGCTCAACCATGGTTGGCTTCGCTTGGAAGCATGGAGGAAATGATTCCTCTGTGTTGACCCTCCTTTTTATAGAGTGGACACTGGTTCAAGTCCATCTGGTGGGGTCTCCTCGGCATCCTTGATGAAGAGGACAGGTGACATTTTGAGAGATGCTCATAGTCCCCTGGAACTAGTCGACCTAGGAGGGCAAGGAGCAAAAAGTGCCCTTTATGTCCCTCTGACCAAATTATTATAGACCTCAAAGTATGTCTGTGATGGGTAATTTTTAAGCTCCAAGTCTCTTGATTAATATTTTAGAAAGCTTTAGATAGGCCCTCACCAATGGTTGATACTTTGGGAAAAAAAAAAATCTGTTCATGATTAAAGAAGTAAACCCAACTACCTTTCAAACCCAGGTCTATAGAATAATTTTTCCTTCAGGAGACCCAGAAAAATCAATGTCTGCTTTCAAATTGTAGCTTCATAAGACATGCTATAGTATGCAATGTATTTTAAGTAGACTGTCTTCTTTGAGCTTTGCAAGAACCCTCCTAGGTAAGTAGAGCATTTTGAACTTTCATTTTGTTTACCGGAAAAGACTATGGCACGTTGACTCTTGGTCTGGTTCCTAAGATTCCTTCTCCTGTGTCCAGAGCTTTTCTTCTACCCTGTCCCCACTTCCACAGCAAGGATGCCATACTCTCTGGCCACTGGGAAATAAACAGCCTTTGGGCCTACCTATAGTGTGATTTGTTTATATTTTATGTGTATGGATGTATTGCCTGCATGTATATAAGTGCACCTGTTTCGTGCAATGCCTGTAGAGGTTAGAAGAAGGCATCGGATGGATCCCCTGGAACTAGAGTTATGGGTGGTTGTTAGCTACCATGTGGATGCTGGGAATCAAACCCAGGTCCTCTGCAAGAGCAGCCTGTGCTCTTAACCATTGAGTCATCTTTCCAGATCCAAGTGATTTATTTTAGACAAATATATTTCACTAAGTGATTAGCTTATAAACAAAGATTTGGAAACTAGTGTGGTGGTAAGTATGATATTATCTCTATGTTTCTGTGGTTCCACAGAACCTAGCTTTCTGAGGAAGGGCTGCTTGATATGAGCATGCTAATCCTCTCTTTCCCAGACTGGTTTCCTTTCAAATCCCCTTTCAAATCACTGATGTCACCACAGCTAGAAATATAAGTCAGAAAAGGCTCCACCATTTTTGTCTCTGGCATTCCATGAGTATCCAGATGCAGTGCATTCTGTCCTGACACCCTCTTGCTGTCCTTTTCTCTATGCTAGCATCCTAGTTTCAGCCTTCAGCATCTCTCACCTCTACTACTGTCATTGCCATCTCACTGGTCTCTCGGCCACCTGGCTTCCTGCCTCTAATCTACTTTTCACAATCCATCCAAAGGGCTTTCTAAATGCAAATCTACTCCTATTAAAAACTGACCTTATTTAAAAGCCTCTAGTGCTTCCAATTGCTCTTGGGATTAGATCCAAGCTCTTTAGAATGGCATACCAGGACCTTCAGAATTTGCACATGGGCTATAAAAATGAAAAATACGCAGTTCCATCTTCAATGAACTCATAGTTTGATTAGGGAGGCCAGTGTGCATATTAGTAATTTTAATGCAGTGTAAAAAAATGTTCTCATGATTTTGTGAAAATACAAATAAAGGGTACTGCTTAAAATATCTATTATCATGTAAGATGCAGCACTTTCAGGGATAAATCATGTTTAAGATTGCACCTCTGAAGTCATTTGGGGTGACTGAGTAGTCATCTGCTACCCACCATGGGAAGCAAAATTCAAATTACTGTCTTGTATTTCCTACCAATATAAATATATGTATACTTTGCACAGTACCCAGATGGGTTAATTTTAGAAAGAACAAAAGGACTTGCTGAAAATTTCTTCTTGTATGAGATTATATATGTTTTGCTGTAAAGTCCTACCTACTCAGACATCATTCTGAATACTGAGTTATGGAGCTGTTTTATCCAGCTCTAATTTTCCCTTATATTATTTAATATGCTGAAAAATCTGCATATAAATAAACATGAGTGCATATGTAATAGCTAATGGCTATATAACAAAAATCACAGTGTCAGGCATGGGAAACTTCGCTTTGAGTTGTTGGTAGTTCAAGAGACACCTAAAATAATACAGGCTATTGCCACAGTCCTTGATTGCCCCCCAGAACTTGGAGGTAAAACATGACAGATTTTGGATGCAGGAACTGGAGTAATTGTTCTGGAACTGACCTGGAAGCCTCCTCCCTAAAGACAAGCCTGCAGAGTATCAGAAGGTACTGTGCAAATTGCCAAGGGAGAAAACCAATCAACGGTTCTATCTAGTTGTAAAGTCTAATAACCACCACAATGACCAGCTCAGTAAATGATAGCTACTGGGCAGTAGTGGCAATTCTTTCTTGTTTAATTGGACTTAAGACCTGCTCGTTGGGAGGGAAATCATGTGTAGTACTTAAACATAGCCAAGGACCCATGACTGGAGAGGTCACAGACCCTAGAGAAGAACCAACTTTTGTCACTTCCCTAGCCCAACATAATCTCTTACTACATTCTAAATACATATGCTTATATTTACAGACAAGTGTACCTCTCACCATTAATCAACGGAGCCTCTTTTTGCAGTAAATGGAGAATATTACAAAGTTCCACAACTGGGAATAAGTGACTATGATGTACCCAGTCCTAAGTGATATACCTAACAATGCAGTCTCTAAACCCAAGTCTCAGGGAACGTTGTGGAAGAGGGGCAGGAAAGAATGTAAGACCCAGAAGGACAACACACTTGCTGCTAGTTAATGCATTCTAGACATGATAGGGAAGCTGCGCCAATGAAATCTCCATAGTGTGTCAGTATAATAAGATCTGCATAATGACAGAACCAGTTAACATACCAGGTGGATGGGGGAAATTTCATAGGATCCTACCTCAAGATGAAGAGCTACAGGTAATCAATGGATGCTGAGAGAGGGAGAATCCATTTTCTCCAGAGACTAGCTCTCTGAGAGGTTATCTAATTCCAAGGGGGCAGCACCAAGCACAGGTACACAGGAGTACCACTGCACAGACTCAGTGCATTATACATATACATGTATATTTGTATATGTAGCAATAATAATCAACCAAAAGGACGAGTAATTGGAAGGGAGTGGAAGGGGGACATGAGGGAAGTTAGAGAGGGACTGGGAGGGATGGAAATAATGCCAATACAATACTCATGAATGAAATGTGAGAGACAGACAGAAAGAGAGAGAGAGAGAGAGCAAGTGAGAGAGAGAGAGGAGAGAGAACTGTAATTTGATGAGGTTAGGAAACTGACTTGGCCTCCATGGTTCCATTTCTGTTCTCCTGTGTGGTCTGGGTAAGATGGTTTGAATGACTGTCCCCAGTAGGCTCCAAGTATTTGAACACTTCTTCCCCATTTGGTGATGCTGTTTGGGGAGAGTCCTGGAACCTTTAGGAAATGTGGCTGTGCTGGAGGCAGAGCTTCAGTGGGAATGGGCTTTGAGAGGATATTCATGTCTACTTCCAGTCTGGCTCGCTCTGCTTCTTGTGCATGCTTGAAGATGTAAGTGCTCAGCTTTCTGCTCCAGCAGCCTCCTGCTGCCTCCTGCCATGCTTGCCCTACCCAGATGGACTCATCCCTCCAGAAAGTAGGCCAAAAAAACTCTTTCTTCTATAAGTTGCCTTGGTCATGGTTGTTTCATCACAGCAACTGAAAAGTAACTAATACAATGAGATTCTACTAAGATGCCCCATTCACATTGCAGGTTCTTTAACTAAATGTTTCAGAATCCTTAGAACTAACATATGCATGTAACCAAAGTAAGTCAATATGATTAGGCACAAAATAAATCAGTTCATGTCTGTGCTTCCGTCCTTCAAAGTGTTGCAATGGTCTTCACAAGGCCATTGCCCAACATCTGTTAATGCTGCAAAATTATATGCTTTAAACCATTGTGCATGTGAAAAGCAAATTTCTATTTGGATTATGAACTGGAAAATACTCCCCATATACAGAGCCATGGTACAACTTGGGTAATAACCTCATAACGTTTCTCAGAAGGCTCAAGGTAATCCATCTTTAACTTACTGTTTCTTCCTGTCTACTTCTTAGAACACTAATACTGATAAACACCCAGGGGAAAAGTCCCATGACTAAATAAGCCTGGAACATTCTATATATTATGTTCATTCTTTAATAGTAATATAGCATAGAACATTTTAGAGATGCAATAAAAAGGTAAAAAAAGTAAATGAAGCAATAAAATACCATTTTCTTTTGCTTTAATTGTGCTTAAAAAGTATATCTAGCTGTAGAACCCATTTTGTGTTACATCCACTGATAGTCATGGGGAAAACATGATCCCACTCCCTAATTAAATGAGCCCAATTTGGGGTTAAGCACTAATAAGCACCTCTTACATTGTGCTATAATTAGGCCTTTTCAACATTATATTAGGAAAGTTTTTCTACGTTATAGAAAAATCAATAATAATGTCCCAGTGAAAGGCAGTATCTCCATCATCTTGGTTCTACAATCATCATTTTGTGGCATTTCATTACATAATGAATTATTTGATTGTCTTCCTACCAGACCAGTGTGTCATAATGAGAATTAATTTACCTGTATTTCACAACTACTTAGCAGAGCATAAGGTCACACTTTCCCTAGCCAATAGGTATTTGGCCAACTAATGAGCGAATGAATGAATGAATGGATGGATGCATTTAAAAAAAATCTTCCCACACCTTTTCCTGCCACATCACTGGGTGTGAGCTTTGAGGGAGATGAAAGGCTAGGTGGGCATTCCACAGCCTTGCTAAGTCTGTACGGTCTTAACACAGAAAGAGCAGATGCTAAGTTAGACTTTCCCTACAGAGAGGGAAACACCATCACTCTGAGCTGTAGAGCAGCCCCTGAAATATCTGGGCAGGAGATTCCTGTTGAGATGAGGAAGGTTTTGCCAGGCCCAGTGAGCGCTGCTGGGTGAAATGAATTCCACTCCTGGTCTGCCAAGGCTTACCACATACTGGATTCTTCTTCCCTTCCCTTTACAGGCTTGGTGATTTTGTGAGATCCTGATATCTCCTTCGTTTCCTGAGACCTTTAGTTTCCACTCTGATTTTTATCTGCCCCTCATCTTTCAGTCCTGGAAACCCAATCCGTGGTCTCTCTGACTATCCATTTTATTCATTTGGAAGTGCAGATGGAAAGCCTGTTATGTAATGCCTTTTGTCCCTTAGTGTTTGATTGCCTTCTGTGAGTCTTAAGGAAGCACTGATCCTTCTTCCTCTTCTCTTTTTGTATCTATAGCAACACAATTAAAGTCAACAGAATCTTAAATGTTCTCAATTTTTTGAATTCACTTTATGTTCCAATGAATTCCACCCTAACTGTTCTAAGATCTTTTGCCTTTTGGGTGGCAGAGGGGTGCTGGGAATTGAACTTAGGCCTTACACAAAGTAGGCAAGCTCTCTACAACTGAGCTGTAATCCCAGTCCAAGATCCTTTATCTAGATGCTTGTTTCCTCCTCCTCCTCCTGTTTTCAATCATCCCCTTTAATTTATTTTCCTCTTATAGAAAATAATCTAGTGTTGCAAATTTAGAAGAAATGGGGTGGGATGTTTTTAACAAACCAGTCAAGTGTGTTGAATGAGGCATCACAAAGGTTAAGGCCTGCTGTTTCCTTTTTCAAACATTCTCTGCCTGTTTTCTAAACATACCCAGGTTTCTCATGGTCCAGGGTTTGGCATTGGACTTTCCAAATCTGCACACTGCTGTGGGGCCATTCTGTTACATTCATGTTAAATAGCATTCTTGTGTGTCTTGTCATAGGGCTTAAAGATTTGCAGTCTCTGTTCTGTAAGCATGTTTATGTTCATTGACAACTTTCCTACGAGGTGGTATGCCCTTGTCTTATTTGTTTGCAGTAGTTCTTTTTATACACATGCAAAAAATGGTATGTGCATGTATGGGTGTGTGTGTATGAGTGTGTGGGCATGTGCATGAGTTGGTATGTGTGTGCACATGCGCATGCATGCATGAGTGAGGATAGGTGTGCATCTGTGCATGCCTCTTCATGCATCTGTAAGTGGGTGTGTGAGTGTGTGGTTGTGTGTGCATGTGTGAGTGGGTGTGCATGCATGTGTGTGCGCTTGTGTGTTTGTGTGTGTGAGAGAGAGCTTATTCCTTCAGGTGTTTGATTTTCCATTTAATTTTTTATTTGCACAAAAAAATTTTTTATTTGCACAAAAATTTGAAATATCTACAAATATTCTTATGCATTTTATAACATTGAAAATATCTGTGCTCACTCTAACATTATAAATATGTTTTCCTTATAGAATTTAGAAGTTTTTCTTTTTATGTGAAGCTATTGGGATAGATGTCTATATAATATTGATGCTACAGGTACCTTGGTTGTTCTTCTGGGAGATTACTTTAAAACTTTTATAACTTTATTTGTTGTGCGTGTGCGTGTGCGTGTGTGTGCGTGCGTGCGTGTGTGTGTGTGTGTGTGTGTGTGTGTAACTCAGAGGACAACTTTTGGAAGTTGGTTCCCTCCTCCCACCATATGAGTCCTGGGGATTGAACTCAGGTCATCAGGGTTGGTGGCAAGCCCCTTTACTAGCTGAGTCAACTCACTGGCTTAGGTATTTATTGAAATAGAAGATTACTTATCTATTGAAAAAGTTATTTCCCCACATGACTATTTGAAAAAAGGTTGGATTCCTTTATGTACATTTTTATTTCTAAACTCTGTTCAAGCAAAAGTATCATAAGAATTCAGTTGTGCCAGTGTTGAGTGTCCTGTCTGTTAAGGGCCGCCTCCTTCAGTACCTTTGTTTCCTTACATCTTCCATGCTCATTTTCCCACACGTAATTAAAATATGCATAATTTTAAAGATGGAAAATCCTATTGATATTAATGTTAGGGTCAGGTAAAATTTATAGGTAATGTAATAAACATCTTTACAATGATTTCTCTCTCTGGGAGAGGAATATTTCATTCATTTATTAAAACCTTTTTTTTTCCTTTTGGGTCTCTTCAGTAGGTTTTTTAAAGTAGACTAAATTTTGGATCTATCAAGTTAAGTTTATTTCTAAATATTTTATGCATGTGATTTTATTCAATTATAAATACACTATTTTCTCATTGTATTTACTTGCTTGTTGCATGAATATTGCATGACACTAGCTTTGTATTTTTTCCTTGTACAGCATTCTTTGATCCTTTTTGCATTTCTGACTTGGATAGAAAAATGTTCTGTGCTTCCTTTGTAACATAGAAACTGTAGGTTTGATACCATTTGTCTCTCCCTATGTTAGGTAGATACTAATTGATTTTTACTTCAATGAAAGTTACAAAAATTAAGACTAGGTCTAGGATTGCATCAGAGGCCTTTCCAGCATTGAGAGGTGATTATGTGATTTTTCTCCTTTTTTAATATGATGAGTTATATTTCTTCATATTTGATTATCTTTGGTATGAGCCCAATTTGACTGGGATGTTTTTACATTTCTTTACTTCTAGTTTCTGTTTGCTTAATTATTATGTATTATGCAGACTTTTTTTTTTTTGTTTTAAAGTAAAGGCTTGTTGTGTTGGATAGCTTCAGTTGTCAACTTGACACACCTGCATCAAGGGAGCCTCAGTTGGGGAATTTCCTCCCTTGGATTAGCCTTCTGGCCATGTCTGTGGGGGTATTTTCTTGATTGTTCAGTGATGTGGGAGGGCCCATCCCACTGTGGGTGGTGCCACCCCCCGGCAGGCTGTTCTGTATTGTATAAGAAAGCAGGCTGAGCAGGGGCCAGAGGAGCAAGCCAGTATGCAGCATTCCTCCATGGCCTGTGTGTCAGCTCTTGCCTCTAGGTTCCTGCCCTGAGTTTCTACCTTGGGCTCCATGATGAATTATGACCCAGGAGATGTAAGTCAAATAAACCTTTCCTCCTCAAGTTGGTAGTGGTCACAGTATTTTGTCCCAGCAATGGAGGAACAAACTAGAGCAGAAATTAGTACTGAGAGTGGGGTACTGCTGTGACAGACCTGACCTTGGTGTTTGGGGGAGGACTGTGAAAGTGTTTGGAACTTTGGACTGGAAAAGCCATTGAATGCTTAGTTTGTTACTGTGGAGCTTGAGACAGTTATGTTGAAAGAGTTGTGGACAATGGAGGCCTGACTTGTGAAGCCTCCCAAAGGGAAACAGAGACTATCAGGACTGTGGGATATCTTGAATTGAGAATCTGTGGGTTCTGGTCAGCTGGGGCTGAAGAATCAACTGTGATTAAGAAGAGACCAGAACCATTGAAGTGAAACCTTTGCTTTACTGGGACAGTTGATGCTGGTTAGCTGGGGCTGAAAAAAATCACTTGTAAGTAACAAGAGGTTTTTCACTTACTATCACCACTATGGCAAAATCTTCTGGGAAGTATTTCCTCAGGGTCAGCACACACAAGCTATCGTCCAGAGGGGGCTTGAGCCTCCATCTCAATCTGGAAGCAGGACTGTGTGCTGCTCTGAGCCAGCCAGTCTGGAGTAATGTGTCACAGCAGGTGCAGGAAACGAAGGTAGAGGCCTGGACAAGGTGGCAGAAGTGGCCTGGGGCTGGAGCGGGAGCAGTAAGCAGTCTGCATCAGATCACAGGCTCTCTCTACTGTCCAACAGCCCCGTGCCAGACAGCTTAGACAGGAGGTGTCACTGCTCCGTGACAACATGATCATCTCTGGGTCGTTTGGAAAGTTCTAGCACAACATGTTGCTGTAGGCGACAGTCTTGGTGGCCAACCTGGAGAAGGCAGGAAAAGTCTTTTTGTTCCTTTGAGAAGTGACTAACTTCCTTTCTTCTCAGATTCCCCAGAACTTGTTTCTTACCTTCCCTCTCCTTATCTCCCATCACACAGTGATGAAAAGCCTTTCTGGAACACTCAGTCCATACATTTCAGGGTCACCTGCTTCCTCCTCTCAGCACACAGACAGCTCTTGTGTCCTCCTGGCTTCTTCCCAGGCTCACTTTAACCATCCTTTCAGCCCTACAGTCATTTGCCTGTAACATTATTATTATTGCCCAGAACTACAGTTTAGGGTTGTGGTTGGTCAGAGCAATCTCAGGCAAGACACAGCATTGTGGTGTCAGGCTGCGTCTTCAAGCATCACCTTCCCAGAGTCACCGATCCAGGGAGGAGGAGAAGGATGCCCATCAGCCATGGCCTCTTTCAGCATCGCCAAACATCCCTGGTACCCAGGCTATTTCCTGGGCTTGCAGCTCGAGGCACATTCCCATCATCTCTGCGCTGGCTCCGGGGGTCCTGTGCTCCTGAGCTCTGATCTAGGGGGTTTTGAACTTGGTTCTACTCCCTTCCCAGATGGTTTTAAGGCAATGGAATAGATGCATGTGAAGGGGATGAGGGAGGGGCTCCCTCAGACATCCCAGAAGGGAAACAAGATTCACAGGGCAGACAGTAGCAGATCCTGGCCCACGGTCTCCACAGCTTCTCTATCGGCTGATTGATGGGGTGTTGGGTTCTATGTACAGCATGCCCCCATGGCCAGCACCATTCACAGATTACTTAATTGGTTGCATCCTTGCCTGACTGAGGCATTGTGGTAGTTTGAATCAGAAATGTCCCTCACAGGCTCATGTATGTGAACACTTGGTCCCCAGCTGGTGGTGCTGTTTGGGAAGTTATGAAACCTTTAGGAGGTAGAGCCTTTCAGTGGCTTTGAGGATTTATAGTCTTGGTCTACTTCCTGTTCTTTGTCTGTTTTAAAATATTTTATTTATTATTTTTATGTGTATAAGTGTATTGCCTGCATATATGTAAAGTGTACCTATGTCATGCATCAGAAGAGGACATCATATTCCCTGGAACTACAGCTACTGATGACTGTTAGTTGCCATTGGGTGCTGGGAATTGAACCCAGGTCCTCTGCAAGAGCAGCCAGTGCTCTTAACTGCTGAGCCATCTCTCCAGCCCCATTTTCCTGCTTCTTGTGTGTGGTTGAGATATGGGCCCTCAGCTTCCTGCTTCTGCTGCTGTACTGTACCCTGCCATGCCTTCACCACCATAATGAACTCTCTATCCCTCTTAAACTGTAATTCAGAATAAACTTTTTCTTCCTGAAGTTGCTTTTGCTCATGGAATGTTATCACAGCAGCAGAATAGTAACTAATACAGGCACCATCTACAGCCAAGAGTCACAGCTGGAGTAGAGCTAGATGGTCAGGAGGCTGCACCCCACTGCCAAGCAAGCTGTCCTGTGATCAGCCTATATTAGATGGTGCCCATGCCTTCTTTATTTGAACCATGGAGCATTATTTACTTTTGTATCACTGTGGTGTAATGCCCGGCTAAAGCAACTTAAGAAAGGAAGGATTTATTTTGGCTCAAGGTTTGAGGGGACATGGGCAAGTGTGGAGGGGAAGTCACAGAGGGAGGTGGCTCCATGGTGGCAGGTGCATGCAGCTTGGGCGCCTCACCTCCTCACATCGAAATGGCAAAACAAACTCCATTTTGCTCTAGTTGACTTTTGATTTACGCTGTCTGTGTTTTTGCCCAGCCATTCCCACTGGAGCCAGCTAGGAAGAACCTCTCATGCAGGCAGTTTCAGGGAGCACACTGTTTCTACAGTGCTGGGAAACTTACAAGTAGCCAGGTAGCATGTCTGGATAGCATGTCCTCCCTCCCAGCTACACCTGTGTGGGGTCTCTCCCTCTCCTCGTGGGTCATTGGCCACTGGTCCACGAGGACAAAAGGGGGCAGAAGTGACAAGTGGAGTCAGGACGGCCAGTGAGCACTGACGGAAGAAAGCCCTTCTGGGGAGGCAGGTTCAACGATGCATACAGCTCCAGACTCAGTGAAACAGCTCTAGATTCAGTGAAACAGCTCTGTTTATTCAGTGGGAGAACTAGAGAAAATATAGTGTGGGGGCAGTAGCCAATGCTTCAGCTGATAGGTGCTCACAGTATGCTTTATTTACATGTGGCAGTGGGCTCCTATCGTCTGACTACCAGGCAATGCCTGATTATCATATAGAAAAAACCTGGGGGTAGTTTTTACTCCAGGTAACTGCGCCAAAGGTCATGTTCCAAATAAGGTCAGGCATCAGTGCTTGGTGGCACTTTCCGGGTAAGTCAGGAAGAGAGCAGGAGGCTCCCTGCTGTGAAGGGGAGTCCTTCCATATGGTGCTGAGCCCCTTAGAGCTATCCGGACGTGGAGGAGTACAACCCTAACAGCAGGGTTTCCCAACACATCTGCATCTTCATGGAGCCCATTATTTCTGCAATTCTGAGAAGCTTGTTTTTCTTAACCAAAATTTTTTGTTAACTGAAAACCTCTTGGTTAACTTACCTGCCTCTGGTCTGGTGTAACTATGGTGATCTGATGTAACCATCGTTATTGGCTTTGCCCCTGGCATGATGTAATTGTAGTTTTAAGGTTTATAAATCCTGCCTTGCTTCTCCATGGGGTCCAGAGTTCTTTGGCACATTAACGCCCTCTCTGATCACTGGCTAATGTAGAATTCCTGATTTGACGCAAAACTGCACATCATTTCTTGCTCAGTATTACATCTTGAAGGAACGGAGTGCAGAGGGTTCATTGGAGGCAGGCTGTAAGCCTCAAGACCTCAAATCTTACCTCCTCAGTAATTTATTTCCTGTAATTAGATCCCTAAGGTTCAACCTCTCAAAGCATCATCCCCAACTGGGGACCAAGCATTTCAAACACATAAGCCTGTGGGGAGACATTCCACACTCAAGCTGCAGCAGAATGTAAGGTGAGGGAAACATAATGGCCCTGAAGGACTTCCTTCTGGGCCTGCAGGCTTACAGAACAGACTCATTGGGATCAGTGAAGCTAGGAATCTGACTATTATTGCTGTTCACATTGTAATTTGCAGTGATTACTGGTACATGGCCTCACAATGCCAAGTGTCACATACCACTCTGAAAATCACTCAAAGGCATCTTTAAAATCTAGCTGTGTGAGCAGAGACCATCCAGGGTCCCCTCTTGGAGGATGATGGACACAATCTTCCTAGTGTTAACCAAATAGACCTGTGGTTTCATACAAGATTTCCAGTGACAATCTTTTTTTTTTCCTATGATAAAAGTGATATTTATTTATTTATTTGGCTTCTATATGCAACATATTTATTTATTTGCTTGAAGGGCATCACATATTTGTTCTGAGTCAGACACTGTTCGACGTGGAACCCTTGGTTGTAAGAGCTACTGTACAGGATGTTCTAGGGAACTGTAGGTAAGGAATGCATCAGAAAGTTTTCTGACAAATTGCTGAGGTTGATTTACAGTCTTACAGCTTGTCCCCCATTTCCATTTTCATCACCTGCAATTAATCTATCACTATAAGGTATTTTATTTTATTTTTATACTGGGTCTCCCTTTGTAACCCAGGCTGACCTTGAACTCACAATAGTCCTCCTACAAACAGTCCTGGATCCCAAGAATAATTTTAACACATGCTCTGTGTGTTCAATCCCAGCTACTCAAGAGATTGAGGCATGAAGCCAGCCTTCCCTCCCTCCCTTTCTTTCCAGTCAGTTTTGTGTTTTATTGTTGCAGTGACATCAGGCCTTGATCATGTACTTGTGCAGTGGGTACAACTATTCCTTCCACTGCCACTTCTTGGTTTTCAAATTCTCTTCAGGCTTGATGAGCCAGCACACATGGTTCTCTTCCTGGGCCCCGAGTCCAGGGCCTTGTATTTCTTGCCTTTGTGGGATTTCCTGAGGTTTTCTTCCTGACTCTGGTTAATGAACGTGAGATTACCAGCAATGAATCTGAGCACAGCTTGAATCTTGGAGAACTCGAACATCTCATTGCCTGTCACTTTAGGATGTTCAGCTTGGACAGCTCCACCTTTGGATTGCCCAGCTGTTTCAGCAGCTCTTCCTTCTTCTCACCATGAAGGTCTCAATTCTTAATCTTGGTCATTGCTGCTGTTGCTGCTGCCAGGAGTTAGTTGGGAACCGTGGCTGGATACTGCAGTTGAGGGTACAATGACCCTGCTTGGCCCTCCTTTAATGAATGACCACAACCATCAACAAGCACAATTGTGACAATATTTAGTGATCAGGCAGAGGTGAAATCGTGATGATGGTAATTATGTCATGCAGAAGAGACTGCTGTACAGTATCCTCTTATAAAAAGGACATGGAATTTAAAAGGATTTGGTGCTAGGATCCACATATGAGGGCGAACATACATCGTTGTTTTTCTGAGTCTGTTACTTCCCTTAGTATAACAGTTTCTAGATCCATACATTTACCTGCAAATTTCATTATTTCATCTTTCTTTACTGCTGAATAGAACTCCATTGTGTAAATATACCATGTTTTTGTTAATGACTCATCAGTTAAGGGACACTTAGGTTGCTTCAGTCTCTTAGCTATTGTGAAAAGAGCAGCAACAAACATGTTTGTACAAGTGTCTCTACAATAGGATGAGTCCTTTGGGTATATGCCAAGGAGTGGTATAACCGGGTCTATGATAGGTTCATTTTTATTTTTTTAAGAGTTCTCCACACTCTTCTCCAGAGGGGCTGCATGAGTTTGCAATCCCACCAGCAATGAATGAGCAGTCCCCTTTCTCCACATTCTCACCAGCTTTTGGTGTCATTTCTTCTCTTGATCCTAGCCAGTCTGATTGGGGTAAGGTAATACCTCAGTTTGGTTTTAATTTGCACTTTCCTAATTACTAGTGATGTTGAACACTTTTTGAGATGTTTCTTAACCGTCTTTATTTCTTCCTTTGAGAACTCTCTGTTTAGATCTTTAGCCCATCTTTTAATTGGGTCATTTGGTTTCTCAATTCTTTGTTTTTTGAGTTCTTTATATATTCTGGATGTTAAACTCTTTTGCTGTACAGAGCTTTTTAGTTTAATGAGATCCCACTTGTTGATTGCTGACCTTAATTCCCGAGCAACTGCTGTCTGATTTAGAAAATCCTTTCCTAAACCTATATGTTGTAAGTTACTGCCAATATTTTCTTCTAATAGTTTGAGGGTTTCCAGTTTCACATTGAGGTCTTTAATCCAGTTGGAGGTGACTTTTGTGCAAGGTGAAAGATAAGGATCTAGTTTCATTCTTCTACAGGTGAAAATCCAGTTTTGCCAGCACCATTTGTTGAAGATGCTGTCTTTCTTCCAGTGTGTGTTCTTGGCACCTTTGTCAAATATCAAGTTGCTGAAATTGTATGTACTCGGGTTTGAGTCTTCAATGATGTTCCATTGATCTATATGTCTATTTTTGTACCAGTACCATGCTGTTTTTATGACTACAGCTCTGTAGTATACTTTGAGATCCGGCATAATCATCCCCCTAGCATTGCTCTTTGTGCTCAGAGTTGCTTTGGCTATGTGGGGTCTTTTGTACTTCCATACGAATTTAAGGTTTTTTTTTTTTTTAATTCTGTGTAGTATGTCATGGGGGCTTTGATTGTGATTGCATTGACTCTATATATTGCTTTTGGTAGGATGATCATTTTCACAATATTAATTCTTCCAATCCATGTGCATGGGAGATCCTGCCATCTCCTGGTGTTGTCATCAATCTCTTTCTTTAACAATTTAAAATTTCATTGTAGAGATCTTTGGTGTCTTTGGTCAGATTTTATATATATATATATATTTTTTCTTTCAGCAATTGTATATGGGAGCATTTCCCTGTATTCTTTCTCCAACTGATTGTTATTGGTATACAGAAAGACTACTGATTTTTGTAGATTGATTTTATTACCTACCACTGTACTGAAAGTGTTGATCAGTTCTAGGAATTTTCTGGTGAAGCTTTTGGGATCGCTTAGGTATAGTATCATATCACATGCAAAAAGGGATAGTTTGACCTCTTCTTTTCCACTTGGTAGTAAGTATTTTTCATATTAGTTAAAAAGTGGAAATACGTTTTCTGGTGGAACTTTTGGGATCTCTTAGGTATAGTATCATATCATCTGTAAGAAGTGATAGTTTGACCTCTTCTTTTCCAGTTAGCACTCCTTTAATTTCCTTCTCCTGCCTTATTGCTGCAGCAAGAGTTTCAAGCACTGTGTTGAAAAGGAGTGGAGATAGTGAATATCCTTATCTGGTTCCTGATTTTAATGAGAATGCTTCCAGTTTTTCTCCATTTAGAATGATATTGGCTGTGGGTTTGTTGTATATAGATTTAATTATGTTGAGGTATGTTCCTTCCAGTCCATTTCCCTCTAGGACTTGAACATAAATGCATGCTGAATTTTGTCAAAAGCCTTTTCTGCATCTATTGAGATGACAGTGTGATTTTTGTCTTTGAGTCCATTTATATGATTAATGATGTCTATTGACTTGTGTATATTGAACCATCCCTGCATCCCTGGAATAAAGCCTACTTCATCATGGTGAATGACATTTTTGATGTACATCCGTATGTGGTTTGCAAGTAGTTTGTTGAGAATTTTTCCAACTGTGTTCATTAAGGATATGGGTCTATAGTTTTCCTTTTTGGTTGTGTCTTTACCCAGTTTGGGTATTAGAGTGATGCTGGCTTCATAGAAGGAATTTGGAAGTTTTCCCTCCATTTCTATTTTTTTGAATAAATTAAGTAGTATTGGATGCAGATCTTCTTTAAATGTCTGATAGAATTCTGCTGTAAATCCTTCTGGGCCTGGGGTTTTTTTAGTTGATAGGTTTTGTATTACTGTTTCAATTTCTTTATATGTTATGGGTCTGTTTAAGCTGTTGATTTATTCTTGGTTTAACTTTGGTGGTTCCCATGGTTTAAATATCCATCCATTTCATTTAGATTTTCAAATTTAGTAGCATATAGGTTTTAAAAATGTTCCTTTATAATGGTCTGGATCTTTTGGATGTCTGTTGTGATAGTTCCCTTTTCATCTCTGATTTTGTTGATTTGGATTTGTTCTTTCTTTCTTTTGGTTAACTGGGCTAAGCATCTGTCTATCTTGTTTAGCTTTTCAAAGAACCAGCTGTTAGATTCATTGATTCCTTTTATTGTTTTCTTTGTTTCTATTTCATTAATATCTACTCTGATTTTTGCTATTTCTTTTCTTCTGCTGGGTTTGTGTTTCATTCATTCTTGCCTTTCCAGCATCTTGAGTTGTAGTATTAGGTCATTTATTTGGGCTCTTTCTAATTTTGTAATGTAGGCATTTAGAGCTATAAACTTCCCTCTTAGGACTGCTTTTAAAGTGTCCCAGAGGTTGTTCTGTGTTTATTGTCCTTTTTGTTGAATTCCAGGAATTCTTTTATTTCTTTCTTAATTTCTTGTTTGACACACTCATTGTTTAGGAGTGTGTTGTTTAATCGCCATGAGTTCATGTAATGACTAGAGCTTTGTACAGTTTTGATTTTAAGCTTTATTGCATTGTGGTCCAGTCGAATGCATGGAATTATTTCAATTTTTTTTGTATTTGATGAGATTTTTTTTGTTGAGGTGGCCCAGTATGTGTTCAACTTTTGAAAAATTTCCATGGGATGCTGAGAAGAAAGTGTATTCTTTGGTGCTTGGGTGGAATATTCGAAAGCTGTCTGTCAGGTCCATTTGATGTATGGTATCATTTAATTCAGATGTCTTTCTATTTATTCTTTGTCCAGTTGACCTGTCTAATGGAGATAGTGGGGTACTGAAGTCCCCTACTGTTACTGAGTTGGGGTTAATCTGTGTCTTAATGTTTGTAGTGTTGTTTTTATGAATTTGGGTGCACTAGATTTTGGTGAATAAATGTTAAGGATTGTAATATCTTCTTGGTTGATTGTTCTTTTTGATCAGAATGAAGTGACCCTACTTATCTCTTCTGATTAGTTTTTCTTTGAAGTCTATTTTGTCAGATATTAGAATTGCAACCCCTGCTTGTTTCTTAGTGCCATTTGCTTGGAATATTCTTTTCCATCCTTTTACTTTGAGGTAGTGCCTGTCCTTAAAGGTAAGATGGCTTTCTTGCAGACAGCAAAGAGATGGATTTTGTTTCTTAATCCATTTGCTTAGCCTGTGTCTCTTGACTGGGGAGTCCAGTCTATTGATATTTAAGGTTATTATGGAAAGGTGTGTATTGGTTGCTGTCAATTTGATTGCTGCTTGTGTTCTCTAATTTTGTGTTTCCTCAATTGTACCTTTATTTAGTTTCTTTTGTTGCCCTGGGTATAGTTGTTTCTCTCTCTCTGCTCTCTGTATTGTTTCAAGTAGTCTTAAAGGCTGGTTTTGTGGACATGTATTCTTTCAGGCTATTCATGTCACGGGAGATTTTTCTTTCCCCCTCAACTATAATAGATATTTTTGCTGGGTAAAGTATTCTGGGCTGGCATCTATTGTCATGTAGAACTGAAAATACCTTGGTCCAGGCTCTTCTGGCTTTCATAGTTTACATTGATAAGTCAGCTGTAATTCTGATGGGCTTTCTTTTGTATGTGACTTGTTGATTTTCTTTTGCTGCTTTCAGTATTCTTTGTTTTGTACATTTCATGTTTTTACTATGGTATGTCATGGGGAGTTTCTTTTCTGATCCTATTTGGTGTTCTATGTGTTTCCTGTATTTGTATGGGGATGTCTTTCCTTAATTTCAGGAAATTCTCTTCTACAATCCTGTTTAAGATCTGGTCAATACCATTAACCTGAAATTCTTCTCCTTTTTCTATTCCTATGATACGTAGATTTGTTCTTTTCATGGTGTCCCACATCTCTTGCGTATTCCCTTTCTATTTTTTTTTATTTTCTATAATCTTTTCTTGAGTGGTCCAATTCTTCAATTTTTTCTTCCAGTGTTGATACTCTGTTTTCCCTTTCATTCATTCTAGCGATGAGGCTTTCCCCTGTTGTTTCAAGTTGGCTTATTGAGTTTTGTACTTCCTTCTTCATTTCTGGCTGAGTTTTCTTCAATGTTTCTCTCTCTTTTATGAATTCATTCAGAAGTTTATCCTTATCTTCTTTTAGTTCTTTAAATTCATTGAATTCCTTGATCATGTTTATGATTGTTCTTTTAAATTTAGAGTCCTGAGTTATCTCTAGGGGTTCTCCTTGTACAACTCTTCTACAGGATTGGTGGAGTTTGGTGGGGACATAGTGTTTTG
>NW_008356473.1:4593859-4630538 GCF_000622305.1 Nannospalax galili | reverse complement strand
CTCTTTTATGAATTCATTCAGAAGTTTATCCTTATCTTCTTTTAGTTCTTTCATGTGTTTGTTTGTGTGTTCTTTAAATTCATTGAATTCCTTGATCATGTTTATGATTGTTCTTTTAAATTCAGTGTCCTGGGTTATCTGTAGGAAGTTCTCCTGAAGAACTCTTCTACAGGACTGGTGGAGTTTGGTGGGGACATAGTGTTTTGGTTTTCCATTTTATTATTCTTTACTTGTGATTTTGACATGTGAATTTCTTTTGTTGTTAATGATTAAGATATGAGAATTAAGTTGAAGTATGCGTCTATTTGTATTATCGGGGTGCTAGGTCCTTTGTTTGTTGGTTATGTAAAGTTGGTTGGTATAGGTTTCAGGTTCTCTCAAGTTTTATTTTGAAGGGAACTGATAGCCTCAGATCAGCTATTCAGGAACACCCATAGAATCTGAAGTCAGTTTCCAGTCAAATATACTCAGGCTTTCTTCTAAGATTTGGACCCCTATTAGCAGGAATTCAGAGAAAATTTGGGAAATTCCATAAGGAGGGATGCTGATTTCGGGACTCTCAGTCAGTCTGCTGAGTTCTCAGCCCCTATGCCAGATGGAAGCCAGAACCCAGCACTCCTTAGGAGTGTGCTGAGATCATAGCCACTACACTGATGGAGGTTGGAGCCCACCCTCCCAGGCTGTCTGCTAGGATCTCAGCTTTAGCTTACCAAAGCCAGATCTGCCCTGGGGCCTTGGTAGGGGACTCACAAAATACCAGCAAGGGGGATGGGTATGGTACAAGTAGGGGAAGTTCACCATCATGTGGAGGCATGATCTGGGGGCTCTCAGGTAGTCTCCTGTGTTCTCAGCCCCTATGCCAGAGGGAGGTCAGAACCCTGCACTCTTGTGGTGTGCTGAGATCATAGCCACTACACTGATGGAGGTTGGAACCCACCCTCTCAAGCTCAAGACTATGGTACCTTTAAGGTTGTGCTGTCTTATGTTGTGATATTGTTAACATTATATCTTGGGGACAAGAAATGGAAAGGTTGTGATTTAATAGTGATACATTTGTGTCAAGTTACAAGGGGTCACTTGTGCTGCATAGCTTTAGTTGTCAACTTGACACACCTGGGTAGAGGAAACCTCAATGGAAGCCTCAATTGGGGAATTTCCTCCATTGAACTGGCCTGTGGACATGTCTTTGGGGTATTTTCTTGAATTTTGAGTGATGTGGGAGGGCCCAGCCCACTGTGGGTGCTACCATCCCAGGCAGGTTGTTATGTATTGTATAAGAAAGTAGGCAGAGCAGGGGCCAGGGAAGCAAGCCAGTAAGCAGCATTCCTCCATGGCCTGTGCTCCAGCTCCTGTTTCCAGGTTCCTGCCCTGAGTTACCTTGGGATTCCTGATGAACTGTTACCCAAGAGATGTAAGCCAAATAAACCCTTTCCTCCCAAAGTTGGTGTTGGTCAGAGTGTTTTGTCATAGCAATGGAGAAACAAACTAGAATACTAGTCAAAGAAGTCGGGGCTAGCAATAGTGTCAGATTTTGGCATTAATGTTTTCCTGGTTTCATACCAAAGAATTTAGGAAGTGTCTTATATTTTAAAAAATATTTTCTCTTTTAAAAAATATTTTCTTTATTATTTTTATGTCTATGAATGTATTGCCTGCATGTATGTAAGCACACTTGTGTTGTGCAATGCCCATGGAGGTTAGAAAAGGGCATTAAATCTCATGGACAGCTGTTAGCCGCCATGTGGGTGCTGGGAATTGAATCTGGGTTCTCTGTAAGAGCAGCCAGTGATCTTAACCACCACACATCTCTCTCTTCAGCCCCCAGTTACTTTTCTTATTGCTGTGACAAAATACCTGCTAAGCAACTCAGGGAAGAAAGGGCTTAATTTGCCTCACAGTTTGGGGGTCTAGACCATGGTCGGTGGGAGGCATGGCAGCAGGACTGTGAAGCAGCTCATCACATTTCATCTTCTATCAGCATGCAGAGGGATGAACTCTGGTGATCACTTTGCTTTCTCCTTTTTATGCAGTCCAGGACCCAGTCCATCAAATGGTGTCACCTACATTTAGGGTGAGTACTTCCACTTCCATTAACCCAATGTAGAAACTCTCTCAGAGACATCCCCAGAAATTTGTTCCCTAGGTGATTCTAGATCCTGTCAGGTTGGTAATCCAATATTAAACATCATAATATCCCACATTCATAGAGTGGAAGTATATTGTCAAAATACACCTACTGCCCAAAGCAATGTATAGCAATCTCTACTAAAATGCTCATGACATTATTCATAAAAATATAAAAAAATCTAAGCTTTCTATAGAACTACAAATGCCTGAGTAGCTGAAATAATTCTGAGCATGACATTGCCCAACCTGAAAACATACAACAAAGCTCTATAGTAACCAAACCAGCATAAAACCTGACACATTGGCCAATGAAACAGAGCAAAAAACTCAGAAATAAATCCATTCATATTCAGCTGACTGTTTATCATCAAAGGTGTTAAATCTTTGGAGATATGCCTTTAGGGAAAAGCTATTTGCTTTTATAAATAATACTGGAAAAACAGTATATCCATATCCACAAGAATAAAACTGGCCAAGGATTCTTTACTACATACACATAAAGCTCAACTCAAAATATATAAAAGATCTGAACCCATGAAATTACTAGAAAATTTAAGGGAAAGAGTTCACAACATTGGTATAAGTAATGGTACATTTTTTATATGAACCCAAACACAGAGGAAACAAGAGCAAATATAGACAAATGGGATTATATCAAATTAAGCAGTTCCTACAATGGAAAGGAAATAATCAACAGTGTGAAGAGAGGATCTTTAGAATGTCTTTTCAGAGTATAATCTAACAAGGAATTAATAACCAGAATGAACAAGGAACTCAGGCACATTCAAAGCAAGGCAAATAATCCAGTTGGAAAATGGACTAATAATTGGAATAGACATTTAACAAAAGAAAATATACAGATATGAAGTAAGTATATTGCCTTGCAAACATGCTCCACATCACTAATCATCAGGGAAATGCAGATCAAAAGCCACAAGGAGAAATCAATCATCTCCCACCAGAGAGAATGGCTATAACCAAAAGATCTGATGATAGAAAGTATTAGAGAAGATGTGGAGGAAAAGGAATCCTTGCACATTGTTGGTGAGAAAGTAATTAGTAAGCCAGTATGGAAGACAGTATGGTGACTCCTTGAAATGTTGAAATAGAGCTACCTTGTGATCCAGCAATTCTCCTGCTAGATATTCACACAAAGGAAATGAGATCAATATATCAAATGATCCTCACTTCCATGGCCATGCCAGCACTATTCACAACAATCAAGAAATGGAAAGCAACCTAAGTGCCCATCATCTGATGAGTGGGTAAAGAAAATATGTTACATATATGCAATAGACTACTATTCATCCATAAAACAAATTCCTGCTATTTACAGCATGTACAGAACTGAAGATCATTATGTTAAATGAAATGAGCCAGGCACAGAAAGGCAAACATTGCATAAGGTTGCTCTCACAGAAACTGAAATTAGAATGGTGATTACCAAAGAGGGAAGGAAGGAGGACAGAGGAAGGGAGGAGTTATCAATGGTCACTAAGTTTCAATTAGATAGAAGCAATAAGGTCTGGTATGCTATTACACGGTAGGGTGATTATAAATATCATTAAGGTACTGTGCATTTCACAAAGCTAGAAGAGAGATTTTGAAAGTTTTCGAGGAAAGAAATGATAAATGTTTACAGAGAAAGGAATGTTAATTACAGTGATGTGATCATCAACCCTTATGTATCTGTACTGCGTTGTCATATTATATCCTTTGAACTGGCACAGCTATTACGAAAAGTGAAAACCATACTACACCAATAAATGTCGGAAAAGAAATGTTTTCTCTTTATTCAGAGAGTAAACTCTTTATAAATGAATTCAATATACTTTTTAATTAACATTTTAGGTCTTCTCTGTGTTTCCTCATTTTACTTGTTAGGCTTTTCAGAAGGAGAAAAATGTAAAATCTCTTGTTATGTACACATTTCTGCCTGAGTCTCCTTTTGTGACTCCAAGTTTTTGTTTATAAAGTTTGATTTCCATTATTTTTTTATTTTATTTATTTTTAAATTTTTATGAGAGAGAGAGAGAGAGAGAAAGAGAGAGAGAGAGAATGAGTCTGCTATCTGAATGTGAGTCCCCATGAGAGGCCAGAAAAAGGCATGAGATCTCTGGAACTGGAGTTACAGTGGTTGTGAGCTGCCCAACATGGGTGGGAACCAAACTCTGACTTTCCGGAAGAAAGTAGAAGCCCTTAAGTGCTCAGCCACCTCACTAGTCCCAGATTTACATTACTTTATTTATACTTACCTTGGTGCTCATTGTAGGTTGAGGCATCTATCAGTGAAGAAAACTCTTCATCTTGCTTCCTAAATTTAACACTCTCTTACTAAACTATAACATATTTTTTCTTTACATTTCCTTGACTGTCTTTGCCTATTTTTAATTTGCTTTTCTCAGTTACTTTGTTATATGTTTTTGTCATGTATGGTATCTAGGTAGATTTTCTTTGTATCTTAGTTTTAGTTTTTCTTTTTTGTTTTAATTGTTGCATGAGCTGACACTGTCATTAATTTAATAAACATCTTAGTCTAAATTTATAAACAAATCTTATGCAGTCACTTTATTTTCTAGTGATTTGTTTTGGAAAAATTCTCAAACTGTGCTTTATTTTTGATAATTTCTAGTCTTACACTGTTTTAAGTGCTTGTGTATGTGTGTTTGTGTGTGTGTGTGTACACGTGTGTGTATAGTCATGTGTGCATATTTGTGTTCATGTATGCATGGGTGCACATGTGTGATATGCTTGTGGAGGCCAGAGGTCAACCTCAGATGTCGTTCCTCAGGGGCAATTTACTTTCATTTATTATTATTATTTTATTGAGACAGGATCTCTCACTGGCCTGAGTTTATCAGGCAGGCTAGGCTGGTTGGTCGGCAAGACCCAGGATATGACTGTCTCTTCCTCCCTGTTGTAGGAATTACAAGCTCATACCATCATGCCCAATTATTTGCATGGGTCATGGGGATTGAACTGAGGTCCTACAGGAAGCACATTACTTATTAAGCTATCTGATTAAGTGCCCTTATTTTTTTACCATTATTGTTATTATTTTACTTAATTTAAATTATTTACATTCTAAAGACTATATTAAGCAGTGATGAAAGTATCATGTTTCATTTTCTCTAACACTCATTTTATCTCTTTTTAGTCCACATATATTTTTTCATATATATAGATTATATTTACTTAAAATCATACACATACATACACACACACACACACATTATACTTAGGCTTGTGGTTAACTGAATTCAGTGATCATTGCCAGACAATTTTCAGTAGTTTTAAAATTCATTTCTCAATATGCATATGGTTTCCCCTCTAGTAGCATTTTTAGAAAGAAATAACTCAAACCTTTGGGCTTGGGGAAGTTAAAATTGATTTTCTCTGGTCTTTTCACTTAAATTATTCAAATTCTTTGTCTAGGATATCTCAAACACAGCATTTTTATATTGTATTCTTGAAAATTACCTTAGAGAAATCTAAGAGCAACTTAGTGGGTTTCATTATTAGATTTATTGTTTGGATGCTTATAGATTTCTCAATTTTAAAAAATATTATTGAGATATACTTTAAGTTTTTTTAAATTATTTTTATTTTGTGTGTATGAGTTTATTGCTTACATATATGTAAGTGCACCTGTATCATGCAGTGCCCACAGAGGCCAGAAGAGGGTGTCGGATCCTGTGGAACTGGAGTTGGACTGTTGTTAGCCACCACGTGGATGCTAGGAACTGAACCCTGATCCTCTGCAAGAGCAGCCAGTGCTCTTAACTGCTGAGCCATCTCACCAGTCCCTGAAATATATTTTTAGCTAGTTAAATTATAATATCCTAATTTCTCAGACAGAATGAAGCATATTATCATAGAGATGTAAATATTGCTTTCTTCCTGAAAGTTTTCTAGAACTATGTCTTGAGTTTTTATATCTTATTTTGTTTTTTAGGAATGTGGATCATAGCTATAAAAGATATCCTTGATCTATTTTTCATTAATAAAAAATTTCCCTAAGCTCTATAATAATTTTTTTATCTCCATTAAACATTGTTTGCTTTTTGATATCTCGTCTTCCCTGCTTTTTCCTGTTTTCATACAATTCTGTTCCTTTTGGGCACTATTTATAATGTCTTTACTCTTTTAATATTTCTGTATTTTTTTCTACCATTTCTTAGCTCTAGCCTATCATATTTTTCTTTCTTCTCTAATTTCACACTATGTTTCCTAAGGTCTTATATTTCTACTTTGGAGTCTTTGAGATATCTTTTTTTGTTTTGTTTTGTTTTGTTTGTTTTGAGACAGGGCCTCCTTGTAGCCTCAGCTGGCCTGAACTCACTATGTAGACCAGGCTTGTCTCAGTCTCACAGAGATTTGTCTGCCTCTGCCAATTGCTGGAATTAAATGCATGTGCTACTGTACCCAGCTTTTGAGATATCTTTTTTTAAATTTATTTTTGATTCATGACAGTAAACTTTACTATGGTTTTCTCTGCTTGTTAACAAAATGTGTGTGTGTGTGTGTGTGTGTGTGTGTGTGTGTGTGTGTGCGCGCGCGCCTGGGGATAAAATTTATGCATGCTAATCAAGAGCACTACAGTGAGTTATATTTCCAACCCTGTAGACAGTGTAGACAGCATTTAAAATGTATCTTTTAGATGTATATCTTTTGTGAATAGGGAAAAATAATTTTTTTTCACATTTATCTTTTTGTCATAAATAGTCTTTGTTTCTTTCTTTTAATATTATTTACTTTTGAGTTCAGTGAGTCACTGAGTTCCTGGGCTACATACAAAGGCAGTTTATGGGAAAAGAGCCATGCTATGTTATAGACACAAAAGTCTTTAAAAAAAACACCTCTGCATTAAATTCTCTTATCTATAAAGGTCTCCTTTTGTTTAGTCTCTCTCTCTCTCTCTCTCTCTCTCTCTCTCTCTCTCTCTCTCTCTCTGCCTCCTTGTGTGTGCTTGTATAGATGTATAATAATTTTTAAGTCTTTATATATCTTTATTCACCCAATCTTCAGGCTTCCCCTTCAATTTTCGTCCATCAATAGATTACTTTTTTATATAGTGCGTCTTTTTGTTTTTTCTTATTTCTGGTACTTTTTGCTGCTCTCACTCCTTCCCCCACCTTAGAGGTGAGATTGTCTTTTTTTTTTTTTTTTTTTTTTTTTAATGCTCAGCTCTTTTGTCCATGGCCCTCTTCTGGCATTTTTAATGTCTGCCACCACAGGCTTCTTTTGGGGGCTAATCTTATACTTTGACATCTATTAATCATACACAATGATTTGGCATTGGGGATGTTTCTTAGTTTTGACAGAAAAAGAACTTGCTTTCTGATATTTATTCTTCTCATTGCTTTTGGAGTGACATTTGAAAGAAGGGGCCACCTTAGAAACATAAGCATCTTTTCTATGTTGATTTTAATAACATAGTCCTTAAGTAAAGGCACAAAATAGAATGATTGAGAAATTAAATGTAAGCAAATACTAAAAGTAATTGCATTAATAAAAAGATAATAAAAAACACAAGGCTGTTGGTGTTACTATCCCAGTTTCATATGTTGATCAATCATGAAACTTCCAGAAAAGCTTAGTAACATAAACTTAGGAAAAGAGGGAAGCTTGGTTTGTGTGCATGTTAATTATTTTCATCATCTTGGACAAGTGACTTAATAAGCTTCCTTATCTGTAAAGTGGGATGAGCCATAGCTCATGAGCAATCACCTATCATCTATTAGGCACTCCAGAAATACAGACTGCATTAGAATGTAATACAGCATGTATTCATTCTAAGTGCCTTGGGAAACTTTCTTGAAAGTAACAGCTTTATAAAATCTATCTATGTAGGGGCTAGAGAGATGGCTTCATGGGTTAAGAGCACTGGCTGCTCTTGCAGAGGACCTGGGTTCGGTTTCCAGCACCCACGTGATGGCTAACAACAGTCTCTAACTGTAGTTCCAGGGAATCTGACATACTTTTCTGACCTCCACAGGTATTGCATGAGCACTTACATAGATTCAGGCAATACACTCATACATATAAAATAAAAATAATAAATAAAAATACTTTAAAAATCTATAATCTATCTATCATCTATCTATCTATATCTATCTATCATCTACCTATCTATCATTTATCATCTATCTATCTATCATCTATCAATCATCTATCTATCTATATCTATCATCTACTTATCTATCATTTATCATCTATGTATCATCTATCTATCTATCTTTCTATCATCTACTGTGCATGTGCACGTGTGTGTGTGTGTGTGTGTGTGTAATACACATACTGGTCAACATGGCAACAAATTTATTTAAATGATTTTGCAGCAGTAAATTCAACAAGTCTACATAAATGCTTTGGAAGCACTAAATTCAGTTGTCCCTGTTAATCAAATTATATGTATCTATCTATCTATCTATCTATCTATCTATCTATCATCTATCTATCTATCTATCTATCTATCTATCTATCATCTATCTATCTATCTATCTATCTATCTATCTATCATCTATCTATCTATCTATCTATCTATCATCTATCTATCTATCATCTATCTATCTGTCATCTATCATCTATCAATCATCTATCATCTATCTATCATCTATCTAGTGTCTTATCATGCAGCCCAGGCTGACTTTGAATGAGCATTTCTCCTGCCTCAACCTCCCAACTGAAGGGATGACAGGAAGTTGCCACCTACTTGGCTACTAGAAGCTTTTTAAAAATAGAAAATATTAAGATGAATCTATAATATGCAAAAACAACCATTTTGAAAGAGAATCCTGCCTGGGAGATCTTTGATTTTTGATAACAGACTGTGTTTCTAAAAGTTTACACATCTGCAACACTTGGCTGTCCTTTCACACATCTAGCTAACCTTTCAACCTATTTCATGATACAACGTAGTGCCATTGCCGGCTGTTTTTTTAAAAATTATTTTTAGTCTTTTTTGAGACAGGGTCTCCCTGTAGCCCCAGCTGTCCTGGAACTCGCTATATATACCAGGCTGACCTTGAACTCACAAAGACATGCCTGCCTCTGCAAGGATTAAAGGCCTGTGCCACCACGCTCGGCTGTGAGATAGCTTTTTTTTTTTTTTTTTTGAGCAGACAATTCTTTTTCAAAGAAAACACTATGCGTGCAGCAGTGGTCTCAACTAGTACTACCAAAGTGCTTTTCAGCTTGAATGTACTCTCTCTCATTTGACTTCATTTAATTATGAAAATCTAGGCCACGAAGCAAAATATTTGATAGAAACACTGATTCTGACATATGGATCACTTGAAAAATCTAGGTCTGTGTTTGTCAGAGTTCTGTTCTGGATACCAAAATTAAAGAGAGCTAAGATTTCTCACTAAGATGGAAAGACATAATGGAAAAATACCCAATTTTGATATATGTCATATGCTCTGTTATTCCTTGGTGACATTATTTAGTTGAATAGTTTCTATAAGACTCATAAATTAAAAAAAGAATTTGCATGTCATATGAAAGTTTATATTTACACCACTTCTCCTTGATGAGCCTCTATTTTTCCGAGTGTTTAAAAAGAATATCAATTCTTGGGGCTGAAGAGATGGCTCAGTGGTTAAGAACCCACATGGCAGCTAAGAAATATCCATAACTCCAGTTCCAGGGCATCTGATGCCCTCTTCTGTCCTCTGTAGGCCCTGCAGGACATGGGTGCACTTACATGCAGTCATAACAGTCATAAATAAACACAAATAAAATAAAGCATTTAAGTAAAATGAAAAAATATTAATTTTTAACTCTATTCAGTTTAGCTCATTCAAGTCCAAAATGTACTGGAAGTCTGTTATGAGCCAGATAATGGATTTAAAAGGCTATGCAATCTTATATCAAATGAGCTTTACCTGTGAAAATGTTTTATACCCTGTAAAAAATGCATGTAGTTCTGAACGATTATTAATCTTCCTTGCTGAGACCTTGGCTAACAAAGAAAATACTTCCCTGCTCATTCACTTGGAGGAAATCTCACCTATTTTGTGGCAATTACAGTTTTCAAACTATCTTTGAAAACACGGTTTTTCATGCTGATATCATTGAGCACACAAGCTCGTCCATTTGCTCAGTTTTCTATCCAGTTGCCATTAGTTTTAGGGACCAGGTCCCAGTGACTTCACACATCTGTTTGTAACTTGATCTTCGAGAACAACACTGCCAAGTTATGGGATGAAGAGCACAGTTGTTTGAAGTTAGCCTGGTGTGGAAATTCAAAGGAATAGACAACTGCCTTCAAAATGAGCCACCCGTCACCTTATTTCTTCAGGTACAACCTTGACTATACAGAGCCCACTGAGAGATTTTTGTCTATATTTGTTTGCTCTATTTTCACACCTAACAATAGCGATTTAGAACACTTTTTTTGTGATCAAAACCAGGAGTTTTCAAAGAGAAAGTTGTGATAGGAGCCATTTGTGTTTTCCTCATCCAAGTCTTTTCCACTTTAAATGACACTGTGTAACAGGTAATAACATCAGTGTCATTCAGACTTGGGTTTGAATCAATTCCCACACAGAACAACTTCAACCTCCTTTAAGACACTGTTCACACACCTATGAAATGGGGCCAGTTCCTGGTTTTCAAGGTTGTGTTGAAGATTGGGACTCAGAAAAGTAAAATGCCTAACAGACAGTTCAACATAAAGTAGGTGTGCAGTACTGCTATTTCCCGCTTCTCAAATTCTGAAGTAGAAGACAGCATATGAATTTGGAATGAGAATGGAACCCTCCTGCCGTCTGTTTTGCTAGGAGCTTGGGGCCCATGGAAAGTTTCTGAATCTCTTGAAGTTTCTGTCGCCCCATTTATAATGCTAATCTCATTCTCTGTCAGGCATTGCGTGCTGTCAGTAGGGTCAAGTAAAATAATGTCTTTAGTCAAAATGTATTTTGCTCTAAGATGTAGTGTGCTACTAGTACTAATTTAGTGTGGTGTATTAAGCAATGGTTATTGTGAATTTAGGAGCACGGCAAGTGGAAAAGAACACCGGAATCCTGTTAGAAAGTCTGGCTTTGGGGAACACTGCACAGTCTCTTGGGTGTTCAGTTTTCTGTCAAAACAGAATAAAAATACTTACCTCTATTTCTAATCTTTTAAAGGATTGTCCATATTGTTTTCTATAAAGGGCACGTTAATTAACATTCCCTACATCACGCAAGGACTTGTTTCTTTTCACACCTTCTCCAACACTTAGTTTTCTTGTATTTTTGGTAATAGGCTTTCTAGTAGGTATGGGGTGACATTCCTTAAGACAAAACAATCTCATTTATGGCTATACATCTCAAGGAGGTGAAATCAACACTCCCATATTTATTATACCACTACCCACACAAACTAATATGTAGATACAGCATGATTCACATGAATGGATAAAGAAATTGTGGTACATATCTTCAATGGAATAGTATTAATCCTTAAAAAAAGAGAGAGCCTGTCATTTTCTGTAATGTCAATGAATCTGCATGACAATATACTGAGTGAATTAAGCCAGATGCAGCAAGAAAAGCAAGGCATGCTGTCGCTTATATGTGGAATCTTTGAAAAAAATGTTGAATACAGATAAACAGAGACTAAAACAGTGATTACCAGGGATTGGTAGGAGGAGAAGAAAATGGGGAGATATAGGTCAGTGGACACAAAGTTGCAGACAAAGAGGGCGAATATGTTCAGAGATCTAATGTAGAACCTGGGACTATAGTTAATATATTGTGTTTAAGATTTTTTTTTTTACTCAGAATAGATTTGAGGTGATGATGCTGTATGTGCACACAAAAATAAGTACATGAGATGAATTTGCTTGACTATAATAATGATTTCACTATGTTAAGTACTTCAGAAATCATGCAATTTAAAGACTGGAAAAATATTTCATAGGACTATTCTGAAAACTAAATCAGCCCTAGAAAGAGTTTAGCTCATGGTAGTTCTCAGTAAGTTTTGTGTTGTTTGGCTTTTAGTTGAATGCAAGAGGATTTGGTTTTCCTAACACAATTTGATAAGGTCCATGTAGGCTGGTAGTAGTTTCAAATCTTCCCTTCTTTTTAGTTCCAATATAATTTTCCATGGGAAAATGCTTCCGTATGTCAGAAGTTGATCTTCATATCTTTTGGTAGAATTAAAAAAAAAAACCATGGGAAACACAGTATATTATATAACCTACATATAATGTAGCATATAACCTATAAATGTATTAAAGCTGCCACCTTGGAGATATCTACAAACAATTTTCCAGACCCAAGACATTACTGTCGCAGAGCAAGAAATTCTATACATAAACACTTGTCTTGTTTTATTTTATCATTATTATTTAATATTTTATTTTTTATTTTTTGTGTGTATGTATTGCCTGCATGTATGTAGATGCACACATGTCGTGCAATGCCCACGGAGGTCAAAAGAGAGCTTTGAATCCCCCTGAAACTGGAGTTACAGATAGTTTAGCAGGCATGTTGGTGCTGGGAATCAAACCTGGGCCCTCTGCAAGAGCAACCAGTTCTTTTAACTGCTGAGCCATCGCTCCAGCCCCTTATTTTATCTTTTTCAAGACATGGTCTTATGTAGCCCAGGCTGACTTTGAACTTTCTGTGTAGCCAAGGATGATCTTGGACTCCTGATCCTCCTGCCCCTACCTTTTGAGTGCTGATCTGGATCACAAGCATGTGCCATCACACCTGGCTTTGCATACAAACATTTAAATTAGTATGAAATCAATTTGTATTTACATATTTTGGGTTTTGGGTTATGATAGTGTGCTAATGTAGTTTGAATGAGGCATTTCTTTATTGTCTCAGTCTATGTGACTTCCAAGTTTGCAAGGTCAGAGAGGTGTTTTCAGCTTCCTTCTTCATAACATTCCAACCTAGGTAACAAACTGGCAGAGGTAAATCTATATGAAAATAACTGGAAGTTTCGGTTACACTCTGAGTCTAGACTTTAGGAGTAGGTATCAAAATGAGAGTGCTTCTCTAACTGCATAGTTCCCCTGGTGTAGACATTCTGCTACAGGATCTGAGTGGAGCCCAAGAATCTTCATTTTAATAAACATTACAAATGATTTTGGTGAGACTGCTACTGTACAACAGGTATGAGACATACTGACTTAGATTCGTGCTCCCATCACATGTTAGTAAAAAGGCAAAATCTTGAACAAGTTTCATTGTTGGAAACACTCAACAGAGCCTCTACTGAGATTTCCTGAGTTCAATAAAATGATATATATCTGTGCTTTTCGCTGGCCTTTTGTCCATTAAGCTCATAGTAGCACTGTTTTTGAGAGACTACAGTCCTAAAGTAGTTCTGGCCACATGTCATGGAGCAGGTTCCCCACATTTAATAACCAGATGCCTTAAAAAGCCACTCAGTCTCTTAATCTGGTGTCAGTGCATTAGATGCTGCAGATGAGCTCGCTCAACACTCGCCTCTGAGAGCTTTCCCTCATATCTTCTTGTATATGTAGGTTAGAAAGCTAAAATGCATATTATTTATTAGAGTCCCATGCATAGTTTTCCAAGACTCTGCTTAGCGGATACAATTGGGCACCACTTGCAGAACAGAGTTAATGCCCATGAATGAAACCAGGCTTTGCTGAAGACACATTTAGTTTGACTGGGATAGCTAGAGTAGAGAGCCTTCTTTCCAGAAACAGTTGAGTATCAATCATAGAAGTCCAGTCATGTGGTTGGACATTTCTCCTGGCTGTGTTGTTTCAGGCTGAGAAGCCCTAAATCTCATTGCCTCAGAGAGACAGTAAAGCCTATGAGTTGCCTACTATCCTCTACTATAAATCTCTCTACCAAGCATAATGCCTTTAACTAAGCTGCCTTTGGGTTACCTGTGCTTTAATGGCTTGGTGAGTTCAAAGCTGAAATATTACTCCACTCATGTACATTGGCTCAACTATTCTCCCTTTCCTTTATGCAATCATCAAACCTCATATCATCCGAGCATCCATAGTATACCTCTTTCAATGGGCACATGATCCCACCCCAGACATTATGACTTCTTAGTTTACCCACCTGAACTCCAATTTCAAAATGGATGATTATTAAGAGATATTTCCTAAGCATTTTTTCTTTATATCTTTTCTTATCTCCCATTATTTTCCCCAGTTTATCTCTAAGAAATGAGATCATATGAAATAGGGACAATTTTAGAATTACAGGCAAAAATGGCCTCATGAATCCTATAAAACAGACATCATAAGGTAACACCATAAACAAGAGCACAAATGCTCATGATAGTTGCCATTATAGCATTGATAGTTACAATATCGGGTAGTCACTCTTCCCGTAGGTGATTTCATAGGGTTTTGCATAAAGCATCTCATTTGATAATTGAGTTGAGTTCTCAGTTGTCTATGGCTCCTATGCAGTTTCATCTTTGATGCCTATTTTTGTTACTACTTAGAAACTTGAAGTCATGGAAAGGTAATTCTCTATGCTTATTGGTGCTACTTATAATTCCCATTTTTCTCATAGTCAGTGTGAGAATATGCTTCTAGGGGTTAGAAAAACAGAAGTAAACAACAGTGGCATGTGACTGTAAGTGGCAGGTAGTGTGCTTAAGATGCCCCAGCCACACAATGTTCCTTAAGTACATGTTACATGGGATGCAGGCTGACTTGCTCTTGCTGGGTAGCATTCATCAATGCAATTGTCGATTTTGTTGTGCAATGCCTGGCACATAGTAGGTGTTCAATGTGCATGAATAAACCCTGGTTCTTCTGTCTGTGGCCTTGAGGGAGATGGCATTGGCTATAGGTCACTTTGGAGGCTGTTGTGTGTCCTCAGCTGTGGTTATCTCACACGGGTCTGCTCTGGGATGTCACTTCCTTTTAGGAGACATTCATTTCTATTTGCAGGAACTCTTCACTCACTCTGTCTGTCACTGCTCAAAGGTCACCTCAAATGCAGAGCTTTTATTAACTGCAGTGAAAGGATGTACTTTTCCTGAAAGCTTTCTGCCAAGTGCCTTTCTCATTCTTTTATTAATGAGAGAATGGCTTCTCTCTTCACTTGCCTAGCCTGTGGCACTTTCTCTCCATCACCTCCTCTCACTCTTAGTAATCTCCTGCCCGTGTTCTGGTTTTGCTCAAAGGAAAAAGACAGAGATAGACTGATTTATTTTCTTGCCTGTTTATTTTTTTTTCTGGGGGTGTATCACTGGTGTACAGATGGGCATATAAACTCACAAAGGATTTCCCCTGTTCCTGAGATCATGACTGCCATCCGTTCCGCAGAGTACTAGAGAATTGCTGTGGGATGTATGTAAGGGATTATGTCTAACCAGCTCACTCCTTGGTCATATGGATGGCGCAGGCAAGGAATGATCACGATAGTACAGAGAAGCAGCAGTGGGGTGAGACTTAGATGAGGCTTTTACTTTGCAAACTGGAGATTTGTGTTGAATAGAGGTGGCCCTGTGGTGCCATGAAGCTCTTGGGATAAGAATATTTCAATTCTGGTGGGCTCTATATTCATGGTTCACGACTAGGGAAACAGTTTCTCTCTCTCTCTCTCTCTCTCTCTCTCTCTCTCTCTCTCTCCTGTTTTCTTTTGCTTTCCTTCTCTCTTAATTCTTTTTTTTGAGAATTTGAAAACTTCCCAAATTATAAATCATGCTCATTTGCATTTCTTTTCAGAAGAGGAGTTTGAGCATGGGAGAAGTCTCTGTTAATGAGGATTAAATACACAGAGCTGCTGAGTTCGTGCAGTTTCTAGCGTACTGCCAGCATTACCAGATATCAATAGGGCGCATCACTAGCACGAGCTTGCCAGAGGGCCCTCGAGCCTCTGGCCTGCATTCAGCTGGCATGGCTGACTACCTGCACAGATATTGTGCTGTCAGCATGGCTTTATGGTATCTTTAACACAAGAAAAGAAAAAGTATACATAGAGGAAAGGAAATCCTGATGTGGAGGAGAAATCGTTTGTTAGACAGTTTGTTTTTCTATTATTTTCTAAACAATGAAAGCTATACTTCATCCTTGATCTGGACCTTCACCCCTCAGATTCAAATGTTGAAAGTCAATGTGATGATATAAGAAGGTGGGACCTTTGATAGTGATCAGGTCATGAGGACAGAGCCCATGAGAATAGTATCTTTCTAACAGAGACCACAGAGAACTCCCTCATCCCTCTGCAATGTAAGAACCAAGATGAGAGACTAATGTCTACGGAGAGGACCCTTGTCAAACACTGTGAGTGCCTTCATCTTGGACCTCATAGATTCCAAAACTCTGAGAAGTATGTTTTTATTATTATAGACCAGTTTATGGCACTTTGTTATGAAAGTTTGAATGGCCTAATACACTGGAATTCTAGCTAATTACTCATACCTGTGATTTCTCTTATCGTGACTATTGAAAAAGAAATTTCAAAGTATGTAAAATTTGGAATGATATCATAGTCAAAGACAAAAATCAAGTTTCCAAATTATGGAACTGGGGTGAGAACCAAGGTGAGGGACAGTGTAGCTAAACAGTAAGCCTTTCAATGAAATGAAAAAAGTTTATTGTCTAGGTTTGAACAGTTCCAGCATGACATAATCATTGTTCTTATGAAACACTAAAGATGATTGGGTGGAGTTTAAGCCTATTGTGAATCATCTGTCTAGTGCGTTGCTTAACTATAAACTTGAGATTTTAAAAAAATCACAGCTTTGTACACAATATAGCTCAGGAATTGTCTTTATGAAGCTCAATTATATATACAATAAATATGTGCCAATAAAAATAAATAATTAAAAAACCATGCCTCTTTTGAGAAAGTGTAGCCTGTGGAAAATATCAGTCATGGACACAATGTGTGGAATGTGGAGTGTGGGAGCTAAAGCTGCAGTTTGATCTTAGATGTCGAGAGTCAGAGCTCTGAGCTGATGAAAGAGACATTGGGACTAAGGAGAGGAGAGCAATGTGGGGAGGATGCAGAAGCACCACAAGCTGCATTGTAAAAGAAGCTAAGAAACAGGGTTTGCTATTCTTGGCAAAGGAAAGACTCAGTAAGGGAAGCTCCACTTCAGTTATATATAATTTTTTGAAGAGGGCAAGTGTGTTTATTTTTCCACTGGAGAACAAATTATTTTCAAAGAAACACATTTTATTCAAATTTGAGGAAGGGTTTTAAATCATGAATGGCAGAAGCTTCTAGTTGGCTTCCAGTATGAATTTTCTCTTTTGTTCATTGTAATTAGTAGTGTGTGTGTGTGTGTGTGTGTGTGTGTGTGTGTGTGTAAGAGAGAGGGAAGAGGAGGGAGGGAGGGGAAGAGGGAGGGAGGGAAGGAGAGAGAGTTTGTAAGTCTAGAATAAAACCTTCTTTTTAGCCATGTGTGACTGGAATGTGACTGGGTTCTGGTCAACTGGAATTGGACAGCAATGAGGTATGCAACTTCTAGTTAGAATCTCAAAAGTAAAGGTGTGTCTTCCCTCTTCCTCCTTTCTCCTTCCTGCTAATAGGGCTATAAACTCATACGACAATGGAAAGGCTATAGTCATTTTTGAAGACAGCAGAGCAAATGATAAGTTATAACCATGGTCTCTAATATTCCCATAGTTGCCATATGAGACTTGGACCATCCACTCAGAAAAATATACTGTTAAAACCATTATTAATTTGGGTCTCTCTGTGTTAGCAGAATAACTAACACATTTTACACCCCTTCTTTCCAATGAGTGATCTCAAAAGTAGCTTCTTATTAACAGGAAGGGTTCAAATACAGGTATCATAGAAAAAAAATATCTCCTTGGATAGGCAACCAGGGAAGACAGCCTTTACAATTCCTTACATTTTAGGTGTGGGGTATTTGGATGATACTGGAAGAATTTATGTCAGCCTAATACAGCTTAGAAGATAATTGTTGTAAGATGACAGGAAAAAAGCTAAGTTATGTGAAGATTAACTGAGCCCAAGTAGATTGAGTTGGCATCATATAGAATTGGGTTGGGAGATTGTGGAGTGTGATGCTCAGGATGTAATTCTTCTGGTCTCCAGAGGTCAGAGTTTGGATCAGAGGGAAACACCAGGCATATAGTTAGAACTCTGACTGCTTGAGTGGGTTTCTTTCCATCTTGTATGAATACCACCTAAACTTTGGACTTTTAACATTAGATCTTATTCTATTGGATTCAATTCTGTATCCTATGGTCCTTGGGAGTCCTGATAATGATTCATTATCTAACAGTTTTATATTAATGGAAGTGTGCTTAGGAGGGGAATCCGAATCCATTGTCCAGTGAGTCTTGAATGGATATTCTTTATTTCTTCTGTTGATGGAGCCAATGTGGCTATCTCAGTGGGGTTAGTAGGAGTCACATGCTAAAATCTGAAAGTATTATCTATGTTGATAGAATTTTAGTCTCACATCTTCCAGGTGCTCTATGCAAAGAATTATAGTAGTGAGTTTGGTTGATCAATTTTTAAAAATCTGACGTTAACGCGTTTGGAATAAACAACAAGCAGATCTTCGTGGCTGATGTGATTCTCTAGTTTTCATCACCCGATTTTTTTAAACCAGACTCAACCTTCTAGAATAGTTCAGGGAGTGGTAACCCTGAAAGTCTCGTTCATTCTCCTTGTTGATCTTCCCTATCGCTGCTGTCCCTCTTCTATCTCTTCAGGATGACTTCTAGTTTTTTATGTGTCTTTTTTATGTCAGCTATTCTTTTGTTCATCTAGTAATTCATCCAACATACATTTCCTGAACAACTACTTTCAAATTATATATCCTTTCATGCCCTTGATATACAGAGATGAGTATGACTCCTTTACTTATTCAACAAATGCTTATGCTGCACAGCATGTACATAAGAGTGAGCAGGGTCTCAAAAAGCTTTAAGCTAGTGATGGAGTTTTAATCAAAAGAGGACTGTAGACTCATCGCATATAATGACTAGCATTGAGAGAAAGGAAACTTAGTCTCCATCGCTATTATAAATGCCTTTAATGCATTGTTTATGTATTCATCATACAAACTAACTGAGCGGATGATCCTTTTGTGTCCCCATTTCACAGATGGAGCCAATGAAGAGAAAGGTGATTACTATACCCAATATCATACAACTATTCAATGATGTTTCAAGTGTAGAATCTGAATAGGTTGCTCATGTGAGGAAGAGTATTTTATCACAAGACTGTTTAAAATTGCACATCCATAAAGCTTTTAGTCCATTCTTACTAAAAGCAATCTACAGATTCAATACAATTTCCATCAAAATTCCAATGCAATTCTTCACAAAAATAATCTCATAATTCACATGGAAATGCAAAAGACCCAGGATAGCCAAAACAACCCTGAACAGTCAAAACACTGCTAGAGATATCACCATTCCTGATAAATAAATACACCATTCTGCTGGCCTAAAACAGACACATAGATTAATAGAATAGAATTGAGAACCCAGGGGACTAGAGAGATGGCTCAGTGGTTAAGAGCACTGACTGCTCTTGCAGAGGACCTGGGTTCGATTCCCAGCACCCACACGGTGGGTACGCACTGTCCTTAACTCCAGTTCCAGGGGAATCAGAAGCCCTCTTCTGACCTCTGCAGCATTGCACAACATGGGTGCACTCATATACATGCAGGCAATATACTCATACACATAAAATAAAAATAATAAAATATTTTTTTAAAAAAAGAATTGAGCACCCAGATAAAAGTTCATGTTCTTACAGCCTCTTGATTTTTGAGAAAGAGGCCCAAAGTACATGCTGATGAAAAGACAGTATCTTCAACAAATGGTGCTGGTCAAACTGGATAGCTACACGCAGCAGAATGAAACTAGATCCTTATCTCTCACTTTGCACAAAACTCAACTCCAAGCGGATCAAGGACCTTAACATAAGACCTGATACCCTGAATCTGTTAGAGGAGAAAGTAGGACATCATACACTTCAACTTATAGGCACAAGAAAAGACTTTCTGAACAGGACCCTGCTAGCACAGGAATTGAGATCAATAATTGACAAATAGGACCACATAAAACCTAACAAGCTTCTGTACAGCAAAGGGCACCATTATCCAAGTAAAGAGGCTGTCTACAGAATGGGAAAAAAATCTTTGCCAGCAATACATTCTTAATTCTTTTTATATTCTCCACACATGATACAGTTTTTGTTTTCTGCCCAGGGAAGACCACTCCTACCACACCCCTTGATTCTTCTGGTAACCACTATTCTCCTGCTTCCCCAGCTCACTAGCACATGGGAGAGAAGTGAAAAAACAAACTAAGGGTCCCCGAAGGAAATTTAATTAACCCAGAGGATTAGATGAAGCTGGAGGAGTTAAGTTGTGCTTAAATGATCAGCAAAAGTTTGCTAAACCAAGTAGGTGAGAGGTCAGGGGTGCAGGAAAGGGAACTCCAGGCAGAAGGAACTGCTTAAGCAAAAGCATGAGACAAAAACAATACGTGCAGAGACTGAGAAACAATCTAGTGTTAGAGGATCCCAAAGTCAGAGACAAGTGTTGCCCATGGAAAGTATGCAGGACTGGGCTGCAGAGACAGAGACGCAGCCAGACTCAGAAGCTGGAACTCTATCCTGGGTGGCCGAGAAGCTACTGGAGTTTATGATCAGATTGGAGTTTCAGTAAAATATGCAGGAGGTTGGAATAGAGGGAGCCAAGGGCGGGGGAAGAGAGAGAGAAATTTCCTTTCAACATATTCTGACCTCTCCAAAGAGGCCCTTGTACCATCACCATGGAATAGCTCAGATGGAGAAATCAGAAAGTATTTGGACAGCAGATTCCAAATTCTATTAAAACTTGTAATGTCTCTGAGCAAAGAGATTCGGTTTAGAGTGTAAGTTGCCAAGAAGACCTGGGACAGTCGCAGTTAATCTGGGGAAGGCGGTACATTGGAATAAAAGCATCTATGGGAGCTAACTGTGTCAGCATCTCACTCTGGCCAATAACAAATTACTCCATGTCTGGCAGAGGTATACTTGCTGATTGTTTCATGTGGTAACACCAGATTTACAATGTGAAACACTAGTGTTAGCAAAGGGTGTAGCTAACAATTTGAAATTGGTGGGCACAGCAGTCAATCTATTGCTCCCCACCCTCACTGGTCCCCAAAGTAGGACTGCCATTAAACACAGTGTGAAGTCCTGTCCAGTGGGGACGCATCGCCCCACAGCCAGCAGCATGCCCTCCACCCTCTCCTCTTGCCTCTGTCTCTTACAGACACAGCAGAAATAAAACAAGCTGGCATTTGGATAGCTCTTTAGAGTTACTTTATCACTGAACTTTCTGCTTTCTCATCTCTTCAGAGTACACAGAAGAGGAGGGAAGGAGATGGGCAGAGAGAAAGCATGGCAGGGAGGCAAGCAGTAAAAGGAAAACACATTTTTCTCAATCCAAAAGGGCAAGCAAGGAAGATTGGGAAACTGGCTTCAGGCATTGCAACAGGCACTTACTGAACTCCTAGTGTAGGCTGTGGAGACCCAAAGATGACTAGGACGGGGCCTCTAGCCTCAAGTTGCCCCAGTTTGGTTTGGGAGGCCTATACACATAGGTATGCCATATGCAAACTCACAGATGTATATGGAGGGTATAGATCTTAATAGCAAGATAAGTTCTCTAAGAAAAGAGGCCTGAGGGAGCTTGTTTACCTTGTCTTCCTCTGAGACAGAGAGCAGACACCATCTGTGAAGTGGAGAGCAAGCTCTCATCAGATACTAAAATTCTTAATGCTTGCTCTTAAAATTCCCAGCCCACAGAACCATGAGAGGAAGCTTTGAGGTTCATAAGTTCCCCAGTTTAAGGTATTTTCTAATAGTAGGCTAAATGGGCTCAGACATTACTGTTTTAAAGTTACCAAGATAAACCAGCCTTAGGGCTTTCTGTCTCTTCTTTATCTTCCATATTGGATCGCACTGTAGTGTTGTGGCTAATTCCTCCATTTTTGAGATCACATAACCAGAATGTAAATCTGTGGCTTGCTCTCTACCAGTTATGGGTCCTTTGCAAAAGGGCCGTAAACCTTTCATTACCAGAATTATAAATTGGAGACACATATAATCATTCTATTCATCTCGCTGGATTATTATGTACAGAAAGGGAAACGCAAAAAGGAATTCAATTGTAGTTGCCAGAGACAAGTTGCTTGGGTTTCTATTTCTGCTTCATGAACTTCTACCTGTCTGACTAAATAAGTCACTTGACATTTAACAACAAGTTTTATAAAATAATAATTTCTTCTAAAAATATTTTTGTGTGTATAATGTACATATGTGCACATGTTGGGGTATGTAAGCAGGCATATATATGTGTCAGTAGCTTCAGTTGTCAACTTGACACACTGGGAAGAAGGGACCTCAACTGAGAAATCTCCTCCATCAAATTATCTGTGGGCATGTCTGTGAGACATTTTCTTGATTGCTTACTGATGTGGGAGGGCTCAGCCTGGTGTGAATGGTGCTATCCCTGGACACATGTTCCTGGGTTGTATAAGAAAGAGGGGTGTTCCCTGTCTAGAACTTGTGAAGCTAATTACTCTTGCCTTTACTTCTCCTTCACATCTCCTATTCATGATTCAAAGACTTTCTTTTCCTCCTTGAGGTAAGAGTTATGCAATTTGGGAGTCTTTTAGATAGACCCACTGAAGGGGTACTCCAATTGCCTCACCCTGCCTCCCTGTTCAGCATGGAAGAAGCCAGGGTGGTCTGCATCCCTATTCCCTATTGGCAATTTGGGTAACCCTTTCAGAGGATGGTGTGATAAGAATAGGAGGTATTAATTGGATAGGCAGTTAGGGTAAAAAGACCCCAAAGAAATGTAGCCAGTTACTTGGCTAAAAGTCAAAATGTCCTTGGGCCTGTTAGCAACATACTCTGTTCCAAAGGCCAAATATGTCAAATGTATTTGGGAGGTTGTATCTAATCCTTAAAAGATTTTAGGGTTATCTCTTCAGAGGGGGGGAATGTTGGAGGAGAGGGAGTGGGCATGAATTTGATCAAAAATTGTAAATTTAAAATTGTAAAATTTAAAAAAAAAAGAAAAAAGAAAGAAGGGCTGGAGAGATGACTCAGTGGTTGAGGGCACTGGCTGCTCTTGTAGAGGACCCAGGTTCAATTCCCAGCACCCACAAGGCAGCTAACAATTGTAACTACAGTTCCAGGGAATCCGACACCCTCTTCTGACCTCTGCAGGCATTACACTACTCGGGTGTACTTGCATGTATGCAGACTATACACTCATACACATAAAAAATAAAATAAAAATAATAAAAATGAAATACTTTATGAAAGCAGGCTGAGCACAGGCCAGAGGAGCAAGCCAGTAAGCAGCATTCCTCCATGGTTTGTGCTTCCGTTCCTGCCTCCAGGTTCTTGCCCTGAGCTCCCGCCTTGGCTTCCCATAGTGATGAACTAACACTATATGTTTATTTGTTCATAGGCAAATAAACACTTTCCTCCCCAAGTTGGTTTTTGGTTAGTGTTTTGTCACAGCAGTAGGTCGCTAATTAGGACAACGTGGCACACATGGGGAGGTCAGAAAACAACCTCAGGTGCCAGTCCACGACTTCCACTTTGTTGGAGATGGTCTGTTGCTGCTGCTGTGTGTACCACACTAGCTGGCCCAAGAGCTTCCAGGAACTCTTCTGTCTCTACCTCCCATCCTGCTGTAAGGGTGCTAGGGTTGTGGTGTCCTACCGTGCTCACCTTTACATGGGTCTGGGAATCTCACAGTTCCTCACACATGCCCAATCAATGCTTCACCCACTCATTCATCTTCCTAACCAGAAAAATAATTTCTTGAAGGACTAACTGAATAGTGTATCTTTGCAGCATTTTCTCACTCTCATCTCACCAATGATTACAATAATCACTTCACTTGCCTATCTCTGTACTTTTCAAAATACCTTAATAATTTCCTAATCACCAGCCACCCCATCTGAATCATTCTGCGGAGTCACCAATGGATGGGTGATCATTCAAATATCTCAGCAACGAGGAGTGACAAATTGATGGTGAACATTTACCTTGTTCTTCTTTGCTGTGGGAACACAGTTTAGAAACAGCTATTGTGTAGTAGAAATTAGTTGGTATGAACAATCTGATAACAGGAGTTTTAATCTCAATCCTGTCACTTACCGGTCAACTGGCTTGCTAAGTTTCTTGAAATCTTTGGCCTATAGTTTCATGTATGAGTCTAACTGATGAAAATGCTTATGCAAATATCTCAAGTGGCACTCTGGGGAACTCACAATGGAGAAAAGAAGGGAAGGGATTCTAGGAAAGAATACTGGACCTATTATTTAAGTGACTCTGTAATTTCAATTTTAAGACTGCGAATTCTCTGATGATGGACGTTCCTAAATCCTTTATCTTTTTTAGAAATGAAAAAAAAGGCTTGGGAAACCCTATTCAAGGAGACCCTTAACACTACCTCCTTTCTGTCTTCCTGGGTACAAAGGACTCTAGTGAGAAGGTTCACTTTGCAGTTGTTGAATCTGAGTTCAAATTCTAACCCTGTTGCACTCTGAGTATGTGGTCTTGGATAAGCTAGCTGACCTCTCAGGTTCCAAATTCTCCATGTACCACATTGCTATGGAGAGACGCTAAGAAAATGAATAGGGACACTCTGTCCCCCAGCAAAAACCCTGGCATGTAACAAACGATCAATCCTCCCCTTGTTCTTTCCTTCCCTCTATCAATTGCTCTTCCTTCCTCTCCCCTTCTATGTGCAAGCTCCCCTGACCCTCCGCTCCTTGGCTAACTAGATTCAGTTCTGGAAACGGAATGGCTTATGGTTCATTTCAGGACACAGATATTTTGAGCTGTTTGTTTTCCAGCTTACAGTCATGTTTTCCAATTCAGGTTACGTGTCCTGCTGGAAAACTGGGCCCTCACAAGAGCTGTTGGCAGCCACAGACTGATCTGGTTGAGAACCATCCCATCCTTGGCAGGCAGTTGAGGGGAGCTACTCTGTGTGTGCGTGTGCGGGTGACAATTCACACTCCTCTGAGGTTGGACTGATCGCCAGAGTCACTACCCACACAGCTCTGTCTCCCTTGAGAAGGAGAAGCCTTTTTCCAACTTACTGGTTACATGATTCCTTGGATGTAGAATGCAGAGGCGCCGAAAGAGACAAAGCTGAGCTCTGCCCATGTCCTTTGTCAGAGCTCAGTGTGGACTACCAGGCTTTTAAGCCTCTGTAAAGGGGAAAGATTCCCTTTGCTTGAATTCTATGGAAACTGTTTCTAGCTGCTGGCTCCCAGACCCCACCTTTATTAATCTCTGCTGACTTTGACACTAGATTTAACTGGAAATTAAGTGGTTATACTTGGAATACTTTATGTTCTTCCTAGTCCATTCTTTCTCAAACCATCCAGAAACTTGCTAGTGTTTTAGTCTCTCATTTTCATTTTATAGTTTTGCCTTCAGTGTTTCCATCGCAAGCCTAAATTAGCACATCTGAAACCACCCAGTTGCTGCATTACCCACTCTTTGACGGTGCTCCTTAGTTCAGGGGACACTGTCATCAGCTTCCTAAGTAGTACAGCTGGAGAACTGGGGGCCATTTCATATCCTGCTCCTTTCTGTTCGGTCCTTAATCAATCACTTGGATCTGCCTAACTCCCAAAAGTCTCTTGATTTTTTTTTTTCATTCTGTTCCTAACTCTCCACATCTACTACTCTAGCATAGACTTCATTATTTATCATTTTGATTGTTGCAAAAATCTCCTGTAATGTTTAAGTTTGCGAGTCATCTTGACTGGGATAAAGGATATCCAGATAGTTGTCAAATTATTTCAAGGTGTGTCTATGAGGGCGTTCTCAGAAGAGGTTGGCACTTGAATCAATGCATTCAGTAGAGAGACTGTGTTACTGGTGATGTGGGGAGTATGAGCTAATCTGTGGAGGGTTGAAATGGAGCCAAAAGATGGGAAAAGAGCTTCAACACCATCCTTAAGCTGGCATGTCCATCTTTTCCTGCCCTTGCTCATTGAGAGTCCTGATTCTGAGGGCTTCGCTCTTGCACTGGAAATGGAACCATCAGCTCCCTTGGTTCTCAGGCCTTTGAATTTGAACCAAATGCCACCACTGATTTGTTTGCTTCCACAGCTTGCAATCAGTGTATCATGGGACTTCTCAGACTCCACAGTCACGTGAGCCAATTCCCATAATCAATCTTGTCTTCTCTATCTCTGTGTATCTGATTGGTTCTGCTTCTCTGGAGAATCCTGATTAATATACCCTCTTTCCCTTTTCTTTCTTTTGCATGGTCTGTGATCCAGTACATTCAAAGCTCAAATCCGATTGTGCATCTCCCTTGCTTAAAATATCTGTCACTTGTTCTTCAGCGATTAGCCACAGGATTGAGTGGCAGTGCAGGAAATGAGTTCATCCTCCACATCCTTCTCTCTTGAGCTGTGGCTTTAATAATGTTAAATTCCAGAATAGCCTGGACAATGTCATAATGTCTGTGAGTCTGTAATTCCTTTTACCTGCAAAGTCTTCCACCACACATTCTGCCTCGTTTGATCAGTTACTGATTTAGGAAACAATGAGCAGTTCTGAGCCCGAATGCAAAGGGTTCTGTTTCAAACACAGTTAGAAAACACAAGAGCCCATGATCCCCAAAGTGTTTTCTAGCTTAAAATATATGACTATGATAAATTTATTTCATATTAAAACTCACCTACCTGCCCTCTTCTCCTTGAAAAAAAAAAACCATTTTGGGGGGGATATTACAACAGTATCTGCCACAGAAACTGTTGTGCCCCTTGAAAAAAGTTTGAAATTAAAGATCAAATCCACAGAAGCACCAGCAGCATTGTTTATAGAAATGAGTCTTAGGGCAAAAATGGTGGGAATGCTGCATCAAAGCTGGGAGAAAGAAACTGTGAGCTCAGAGACCTCATGGGATTTGGCATTTGCACCAACCACAGCCAGCATGGACCAGGAATGCCTTGGTTTAATGCTAATCCTCTGGATTGAGTTAACCATTTGGAAATCATGAATAATGATCACTTTCTCCATTAAGGCCCAATTCTTGTCACCAGGTATAAAAAATACATATTGTCTTATCCATGCATCAATGTTGCAAGGTTTTTAAGAAAAGTCTGCAGGGGTATATATGCATGCACAGGCTTACACACACACACACACACACACACACACACACACACACACACACTTATTTAAATACCTCTTATTCTCTAAAACACAAGATAAGGCTGATTGATAACTGTATGGAACAGTTCTATTGCTGTCCTTGTCTCAATGTATGGCACCCGGTCTAAACAACGTCTTTAGCTTTCAACATCCCAAATAGAGTTTAGACATCCCAGCATACAACATCCCAAAGAGAGTTTAGACATTTAGACCCTGAGCATCCCTGTGCCTTCTTATTTCATCATCTGTTCTCTGTCTTAACTATGCTCCCTAATTTACCAGTTCCTTAGCTTCTCTCCCAGCCACCAGCTCCACAGTCCCTCCTGTCCTAACATACAGTTTGGCTTCCCACTTTCTGTCTTGGCACACTCACTTGGACCCTTTCATTCTTTGATTCAATTTGCTCCCAAATGTTCTAGGAAACCATTCTCTCCAATTTCCCAATCAAATACCCTGCCCAGAGAATCCACCTTAGCAATGGCTGCTGCCCTTGCCATTGCTCAGCTGGGCCAGATATTAAACTACTCTCTCTTGGCTCTGGACCCACTGTTCTGCATTCAGATTTGTTATGCTAGGGCTGGGAGCCCACAAACCTCATGTCTGCTTTGCAGCCTGGCTGTATAGTAGATTCTGTCAATAGAAGGTTCTGGAGGGAAAACATGAGGCACGTCACTCCAGGCTTCCTTTTTTTACCCCAAGAAAGCATTTTATTTCTTCAGCAGCAGCTGACTTTCAACAGTAGGAGAACCAGTCTCCTAACCTCCTCAGAGACACAAGCCCAGCCCAGAAGAGGGAGAGCCCATTCTCAGAAGTTTGAGGGTCTAAGGGACTTTAGTGTATTCCTTGGACTCTTTTTCATTCATGGGACCCTCATCTACACTTCAATTTTAATAACTTTAGTCTACTTGTTCCCCCAGCTCTATGGTTAAGAGATTTTCCTATACTCCTTCTGTGATACCTTCATAAATCTTTTCATTTTATCAGTTTTGTAGCTAACAATTCTTCATACTTAGATAACAATTCATTGAATTAAATTGTTTCTGTTAAGTTACTGGTATTTCTTTCTGAAACAACAGTCATGGAAGAGATGAGGTGTACATTTAAAATACCAGCATTAGCTAAACTTTGGCTCACTTTGTTGTCAATAGTCCCTCCTCAATGCTTCAGGGGACTTGTGAACACCAATGCTGGATTCTCAAGGGTTGAGCTGGAACACTTGCCTACCCTTTGGGGCAGATGAAGGAGGAATCCATTTGTCATGTTAATTCTACATTGAATTCATGCATAGATATTGGTGGCAACTAGACTCTATAGACAAGATGGTCAGTTGGGGGCACCTCAAACTCTTCTCTGATGCTACCTATCTTTGTTAAGACTTACAGAGATCTCCTGTTTCCAGGCACCATTTTAGAACATTGCTGAGTTATACTTTTGTACTTTGAAGTTAGATGTGGCTATGGGATCTACTTCCAACAATAACATATGAGGGTTGCCAGTCGTGGTGGCTCACACATTTAATCCTAGCACTCAGGAGGCAGAGACAGGTGGATCAGTGAGCTAGAGGCCAGTCTGGTCTACACAGTGAGTTCCAGGCCAGCTGTGGCTACAAGGAAACCCTGTCTCAAAAAGACTTTAAATAAATAAATAAATAAATAAATAAATAAATAAATAAACAAATAAATAAAATAATATATGAGGAGCAATGATGTGCTTCACTTCTAGATGACTACTTTAGGATTCAGTATGAAATTTGATACCTTGTTTTTGCTTTGTTTGACTATTTTAAAGGATCAGTTTTGAGCCTCTGTCAGCCTGGGTCTCTGAGTCACTATGTGTAAGTATTGACATTATTCACAGTAAGAGTTGGATTATTAATGTTGGATTTCCATTCTTCACTTGGAAGAGCTGAGGGCTAATCGGCATTCCCAAGGATGCTCTCTGGAATATTCTGCTGCATCAATGCCCTGGTTGTCCACATCTCTGCTGCTATCTTGACTTACTGTTTAGAAGCATGTGCTGCTTTATGACCCTTTCTGAAGACTGTGTGGTATTTTTCTTGGTTAGTTCCTTTCACATTTTCTTCAAAAACAAAGGACTGTGTGAACAAGATTGTGCAGGAAATTTCCCGAAAATCTCTTCTATGTTCAGGTCTATGTTATAGGGAGGGGATGGAAGTGAACACAGAACTTCACTTCCTGACTGACAGCCAATTGTGCAGGAATTTTGTCTTATTCAATGTATCTTTCTAAAAATCAGTGTTCTTACAGGAAATGACAGGTGGATTTTTGGATTTTTAAAAGATTTAAAAAAATTTCTATTTTATGTGTATTAGTATTTTGCCTACATTTATGTAAGTGCACCACATGCATGCAATGCCAGAGGAGGCCAGAAGAAGGTGTCAGATCCCTGGAACTGGGGTTACAGACTCTTGTTAGCTGCCATGTGGGTGCTGGGAACCAAATCTGGGTCCTCTGCAAGAGTAGCTAGTGCTCTTAACTGCTGAATCATCCTCCCACCAAAAGAATTTTTTAAGCCCGTGATTAACTCTATTCATAGTTACTATCATTGTGTTTTGGTCATTAATTGATCCTTTCACAGATTTCTATCTTTATCCCTGTTCAAGTTCTTTGTTTTGAAGTTGATTGTACCTATTATTAATTTAGCCATGTCAGGTCTCTTGTGTTCACATTTATAAGTATTTATTTCTCTAGCCTTGAAATTTTATTTTATTTGTGTTTTGATATCTAAAAATTGTCTTTTTACATAAAATATTGTTGACTCTTGATTTTCTTATAACATCTAACAATTCCTGCCTTTTCTTTAAAGGTTTAGTTCTTTTATTTATATTTTATTTATTTATTTAGTTTTATTTTATGTGTATGAGTGTTTGCCTGCATATGTGTAAGTGCACCTGTGTTGTACAATGACCATGAAGGACAGAAGAGGATGCTGGGTCCCCTGAAACTGGAGTTATGGATGGTTGTTAGCCACCATGTGGGTGCTGGGACTCAAACCCAGGTCTCCTGAAACAGCAACCAGTGCTCTCACCTGCTGAGCCATCTCTCCAGCCCCAGGTTTAGTCTGCTTATATAAAAATAATTGTTAATATTACTATTGGCATATATATGTCATGTTTTTATTTGTTCCAAATAACTTTTCTTTATTCTACCTTTCTTTCCTTGATTTGAGAGAATCCAAGTCCAATATTCAATTATACTTTATTGGCTTTAAAATGTTTATTTACTTATTTTATGTATGAGTATTTTGTCTGCATGTCTGTAAGTGTACCATGTGTGTGCAATGCCTTCAGAGGGCAGAAGAGGACATTGTATTTCTAATATGTATCTTTAACTGTTCAATGTGATAAGCTTTTATTGCTTAATCTGAAGCAGAGGAAAATTGAAGTGGCCGAGTCTCACTAATGTCATCCTCCTTCTGTCATGATGAGTGTATTATACATATACATTTGACACACAATCTTGTTCACATAGTCCTTTGTTTTTGAAGAAAATGTGAAAGGAAAACCCCTCATTCACATGTATGCAATATTTCTGTTTCTGGCTGTCTTCCTCACTTTTGTTTGTCTGTCTGAATTTCTGTCTTGTGTTATTTTCTTTCAGCTACAGAACTTGTTTCAGCGATTGTGTGTGTGTGTGTATGTGTGTGTGTGTGTGTGTGTGTGTGTGTGTGTGTGTGTGTGTGTGTAAGTCTCTTGGCTGCAGATCTTATCAGTTTCTGTTTATCTGAAAATATCTTTATTTTCCTTCTATTTTAACAAAAGTTTTATTGATTCCAGAATTCTTGGGTATCTTTAAAATTCCAATGCCCTGTGACTTTCATTATTTCTGATAGGAAATCAGCAGCTTGCAGTGTTAGGCCTCTGTAATTAGTGTGTTCTTTCTGGCAGCTTTTAAGATTTTCCTTTTATCTTTGGATCTCAGAATTCATTAAACTTAATGTTATATCAATTATACTTATGCTGCTTAGGATTCATTGAACTTCTTGTATTTATAAATTAAACTTTCTCACATAATTTGGAATATTTTTGGTCACTACATTTAAAAATATTTTTCTCTGCTCCATTCTCTTTGATTTATTTTTGGAACCTTAATTACAAAAGTGTTAGACTGCTTGATATTATTCAAAAGTTACTAACTTTTTTTTTAATTCAAAGATTTTTCTTTCCTTTAATTTGGATAATTTCTACATATTTACTTTTGAGTTCATTTAATTCCATGATTTAAAAAACTTCCGTTCTAGGACTAGAAAGATGGCTTAGCAGTTAAGAGAGCTGGCTACTCTTGCAGAGGACCCAGGTTCAATTCCCAGCACCCACATGGTGGCTAACAACCATCCATAACTCCAGTTCCAGGAGATCCAACACCCTATTTTGACCTCCGTGGGCACTGCATTACATGAGTGCACCAACATACATGCAGGCAATACACTAACAAGTATAAAATAAAAGTAATGAGGGGCTGGAGAGATGGGTCAGTGGTTTAAAACACTGACTTTTCTTGCAGAAGACCTGGGTTTGAATTCCAGCACCTACATGGCAGCTTATACCTGTCCATAACTCCAGTTCCAGGGGATCCAACAGCCTCTTTTATCCTCCGTGGGCAATGCACAACACAGGTGCACTTACCTACATGCAGGCAATACACACATATACATAAAATAAAAATAATAAATAAAATATTTTTTAAAAATTATAGTGAAAAAATTGTTTTGTGGTTTTAGTTTTTAAAAAGGCCTATTGAGTCAAACTTGTGGAACCTTTAGGAAGTGGGCTCCCTTTGATGAAGTCTTACAGGCTCCTGGGAACTTGCATTTAAATGAACCTTTATATTTAAAGACAAATATACCAGTCGCCACTCATTAAAGAAGCTTCGTTTGCAACAGACAGGGACTATTACAGAGTTCCACAACTGGTCACACCCAGAGAATAAGTATCTGAGAGATGCCAAACCCTAAGTGACACATCTACAATGGAACCTCTACACCTAAGGCTCACGGAACATAGTGGAACAAGGGGTAGAGAAAATACTAATGCATCTCTCAGCTCTCATCGGAGAAGCTTCCTCATACAATAGAGGGTGATGGTGCACACACAAGGCCACAACTGGCCAGAGTGTAGCAAATAAGAGACAGCAGCGTTCATGTCCCTGGATAGGACTTCTATATTAAGCCTCACCCACCCAGGGCTCAGGGATCATTTCACAGTTGGGGGCAGAAAGATTGTAGGAGTTGGCTGGTGCATGGCCATAAGGAAACAGTCTTACAGGCTCCTGGGAACTTGCTCATATGAACTTACATGGTGACAGCATACTTAAGACCCATGCCTCAGTCTTAACTAAGGAAACTGTTGGCAGTTGATCACTGCTTCTTACCTTTCAAGTTCTCAAAGAACAGTGCATTAAATTCTGAGCACTCAATGGTCTTTCCAGCCCAAAGTTCCAAACACTTCCGCAATCTAAAAACGACACCGTCAGGTCTGTCGTAGCAATACCACATTTTCCTGGTAGCAAATCCTGTCCTAGTTTGCTTTCTGTTCCTGTGATAAACATGACTAAAAGCACCCTGAGGAGGACACAATTTACTTCATCCTATATGTTACAGTCTATCATTGAAGGGAGTAAGGGAAGGAGCTCAAGCAGAAGGAGAGGCAGGAACCATGGAGGAATGCTGCTTACAGCCTGCTCCCAGGCTCAACTTCGGCTACCTTTGTTATACAGCCCAGGCCCACTTACCTAGTGATATATTTGCCCACGGTGCACTGAGCCCTTCTAAGTCATTTAGCAATAAAAAAAGAATGTTTGAAGACAGGTCCAATCCAATCTGATGGAGAAAATTCCTCAGTTCAGGCTCTCTCTTCCCATATGACTCTAGGTTTGTGTCAAGTTGACAACTAAAGCTAACTATGACAAGCATTATATTATTATTACTTTTTATTCTGTGTATTTGCCAGCTCAAGAATTATCAAAGACTTTTCCATTAGATTTTTTTTATTATTTCTATTTGTGATTTTAATAGACTTTTGTGTTTAAATTCTTTTAAGTTACCAAGACATCTATTCTGTGAGTCCTCTTGCAATAAGCTCTTTATTTTGATTAATCTCAAAGGTACCTGAAATATTTCTCCTTTTAATTTTTCAATAATGATAAATAATGAGAATTTTGTAGTATCTTTGCTGGTTTGATATTATTTTCCCATAGCTTTTATACAGAGTGATAGCTTGTCTAGACCACAAATTTTCCTTACATAATTATACAGATTCTTCTCTATTGTTATGTGACAAAGACTTGAGACAGCCTGATATTTATTCTGATTGGAATGATCTTTTATTTTAAATAAATATTTACAGTATGTTTTTTCGTTACTTGAAATTTAAAAACATTACAAGAATGTGTCTACATATTACTCTTCAACAGCTTCCTGATAACCACTCATTTATTCTGATCTAGGACAGACATCAGCAAACGTTCTCTGTAAAGAGCTGGGTATCTAATATTGTAATCTTTGAGGGCCAGGTGGTCTGTTAAAACTAGTCAACGCTCACAATCTAGAACTTTCTTTTTTCTACATTTCTCTTTGGGCTGAGATGGTGAGATGAAAATATACATGGCAGAAGGATCTTGGAAAAGAAGCACTTATCATTTGAAGATGATGCTACAACCTAGGAGCTGACAGGTAAGCAGAAAGGGATGTTGCTGAGAGAAGGGCATCAGCACAGGTTTAGAGAAGTGAAAGGTCACAAGTGCTAGACAGAACTTCTAAAATTGTGGACCTAAGCGTAGAAAGCAGTGACTAGGACAGAGCATGGCCAAGTGCTCCTTTTTGGGTATCTGGAACCAGTGACTTAGGTGAGATTGACAGTGATTCAGTTTCCCATGGAGGGGGGAGCCACCTGTATTCTAGCCATTAGTGCTGAATCTGATGGTGCCTCTGCTCAGAGACTTCCCATGATGCCCCACAACTTTACAAATAAAATTCAAATGACTGATCATGGAATCCAGACCCTAGCATCTGATGCCTACTGCTTCTTTCGGTAACTGCCTCCCTTTCTCTCTTCCTCATGTGCCCCGTGTCTGCTATCATCCTACCATCGTCCCAATGCAAAAGAAGACAAAGGCTCTAAACCTCCACATTCAGAAACCCAGAAAGAAGAGCAAATGCAAACTAAAATAAATAGAAAAAGGAATGATGATAAAAGGCAGAAATCAATGAGCCCCCAAACTAAATCATAATGGAGAAAATTCTTGAAGCTACAAATTGGATCTTTTGGAAAAAAATGTGAAAATTAATAAATATATAGTAAATGTTTTGAACAAGGATGAAAATTATCTGATCAGGAATGAGAAGACACTCTCCCTTTTACACAGACATTCCTAAACTCAAGAAATTACAGGATTCCAACCTAGATAAAATGGACTAAAACTTTCTGAAAGACCAGAATTATCAGAAAAATGTAAACTGGCTTGAAGAAGAAACCTGGCATCTGAGTAGCCGTCCATGGATTAAAGAAAGTGAATTTTTAATTTAAAACCTTCCCACAAATAAAACTCAGGTCCAGATGGCTTCATTTATGAATTTTACAAAATACAGTTTTAACTGGAGAAGGAACATTCCCAACTCTAGGGACCCAGAATTAACTTGGTGCTCAAACCAGGCAGTGGTATTGCAAAATGTAGAAGTGCAGATCAACTTTTTTTTAATGAGGATAGATGCAAAAATCAGACTCTTTAAGAATAACAAGTAAAATCCAGAAGTATTGGAAAGATAATATAGTTACCAAGTGATGTTTTCCCCAGGAACACAACATTGATTTAACTTGAATATCAAGCAATGTAATTTACCATATTAATGTCATAATAATGAATAAAAGCTAAAACATATAACATTTATGTAGAAAAAGCATTTGGCAAAATTAAAAACCCATTCATGGTATGACATCTCAGAAGACTGGCTACAAAGATAAACTTTCTCAATGTGGAAAGGGGACTTGATGACAAATTCAGATCGATTACATTTAATGGTGATAATTAGATTAGCAACAAGGCAAAGCCATCTATGCTCCTGGAGGTCCTAATTAATTCAGTAAGACAAGAAAGGGGAAAAAAAGACAAGGAGACTTAGAAGAAGATGTTAAACTGTCTGTGTTGATAAATGACAAAATTGCACACAAAAATCCTAAATAATAGCTGGGTGTGATGGCACACATCTTTAATCCCAGCACTCGGGAGGCAGAAGCAGGTGGATCTCTGTGAGATTAAGGCCAGCCTGGTATACAAAGTGAGTTCCAGGCCAGCCAAGGCCACAAGATACCTTGTCTCAAGGAAAATCCTAAATAATATACAAAATCTAATAGACTAGTGAATAAGTATAACAAATTTTCATACCTGGACAGCATCTAGGAATCTATTGTGTTCAGTATACAGTAATTGAACAAGAATTAAAGATTGAAATTTATGTTGTTTACAACAACCTCCAGAAGTCAGACATTCCTAAGGATAATTTTAACAAAACACCTAGGGTTGTGACACTGTAGACCCAAAACTACTAACAAAATCAGCATCACCGGGCCAATAAGATGGCACAGTGGGTAAAAGTACTTGTGGCTAAAACTGGAAACCTATGTTTAATTCCTGGGACCCACTTGGTAGAAGGAGAAAACTGACTCTTCAAGTTGTTCTCTGACTGCCAAATACATGCAATGGCATGTATCACATACATATTCACACGCACACACACACACACACACACACACACAAATAAATAATAAATAATTAAATGTAAAAGCAAAATAAAGCATTAAATCTTTCATTATATAAAAGAAAAAATATACATTTCCTGTTTATATATTAAATACTAAATATTTTTGAGAAGGCAGCTCTCCAAATTGACCGATAGATTTAGTATAATCAAAATCAAAATACCAGATGGCTTATTTATAAAAATTGACAAGTGGATTCTAAAATTAGTTGAAAAAGCAAAAGTCCCAAAAATAGCCCGAACAATTTTGAGAAGAAAAACATTAGACGAGTTATATTACTTGATTCCAAAGCTTAGGATAAAAGGCCAGTAATTTAACACAGAGGGACTTTAGCACAGTCACACATGCAGATGAGGTGAACCACACACAGAGGTCAATAAAACCACAAGCTTCTGATTTAATTAAAGGTGTCACCATTAATTAATACAGATAGTTTTTAATAAACATATTGGAGCAAGATGATATCGATATAGAAAAAATAAATAAATAAGCTCAACTCTTAGTGAACACCATACATAAAAATTGGCTGTAAAGTATCACAAACCAATAAGCAAAAGGTAAAATTGAGGGATTTCTAGAAGAAAACATGAGAACTTCAAGACCTTAGGCTTGAACTAGATTCTGAACATTG
>NW_008356473.1:4592502-4593819 GCF_000622305.1 Nannospalax galili | reverse complement strand
AAAAAAAAAAAAAAACTGATAAAACTTCAGATAAAAATTCTGCTCTTCAGAAATATAAAAGTGACCCACAGTTTAGAAGAAAATGTTCATAATATGTGTATCTGCCAAAGGTTTTTAGGCACAATATATAAAAATCCTTACAACTCAATAAAAGAAGACAAATAACAATTGAAAATTGGAAAATTTTTACAGCACTTCAGAATGAAATGATCAATAAAGTATTTAAAATAAGTAATTGTCATTTAAGTCTCACTTTAAGTCCATCAGAGAAATTAAATCCAAGATATGCTATTACAGAACGATTTTAGTTATAAAAATTGACAAAAAAGCAATTGGCAGTGGTGTCAAACACTGAACACTCCCCTGTGTGGCATGAGGCAATATAAAATGGCACAACTGCTTTATAAAAATACTTAGAAGTTTCTGATATAGTTGAATACATTCTTGCTATGAAAATCTAACAGTCTCACTCCTAGACTTCTACTTTGGAGAAATGAAAGCATTCTTCTGTGCAAAGGTTTTAGTCCTAAACCGGAAACTATTCAATTATCTATCGATGGTGATTATATAAGCACATTATGTCTTGTCCACATAAATGAATACTACCCAGCAAGAAGTAGGAAGAAATTTTGTTAGTGATATACACAACACGGGCAAAATTTTAAAAAATGATGTCATGTGTGCCAAACACACATAAATACAAACAATTCCATTAATATAACCATAGGGTTAGGAAAAACAATCTATACATCAATGGTTACCTCTGGTTGGTGTGGCATTGGGGAAAATTGCTGCAAAAGTCTACAAAAAGCTTTTTAAAGTAACTAAAATGCTTTGTTTCTTGAGTGATTGTTGCATAGGTTTGCTATATCCCCTAATATAGGTGCATTTAAAAATAATAATATTTTATTTCAATAAAACTTATTTTCAAATTAAAACACTTCAGTTGCCTCAGTAAATGATGGTAAATAGAGACAATTTAAAATAAATAATATAAGAGATTACACAACCAAGAGACAATGCTCCAGTGGGAATACCAAAATAGCATCATCAGACTGAGGGTACACATCAGATAAATACTTGGCTCTAGGGAAAGGAATGGAGAGGGAGAAAGATGCCAACCATGTAGTCAAGTAGAAGAGCAGAATTTTCTCTCCCCTAAGCATTCTTTAGAAATTGATTATTTAGAACAAGTTACAAAACTGTAAGGTGGTGCTTAAAATTTTTTTCCCAATTAATTATTTATTTAATAGCTACATACTTAGAAGAAGCATTTCATTACAACAGCATTGACATATTCAATAACAATTTTCTGAG
>NW_008356473.1:4590179-4591753 GCF_000622305.1 Nannospalax galili | reverse complement strand
AAGACCTCCATTTCATTTTAGAATATATTGTTCCTTGCAGACAGACTCATTGTTTTTGCTACTAACACTGAGATGTTGGTGCGTGCATCTCTAATCTGTATGCATCTGATTATTAATAGTCAAATCGGTTGCACTTGGATCCTTGGCTCCTGTGTATGTTTATGAAATCATCGGGTAGATTTCAGTGGTAATGTTTATCACCTCTACTACTCAACATGACATAAATTTCCATTCTTCCTCCTCAAATATAATACAATGTGTGTGTGTGTGTGTGTGTGTGTGTGTATCACACAGAACATCCCAAACCATCTTACTTGACTACACACCCACTTCCCAGATGGCACCCTCCCATAGGCTCCCTTCCCCCACTAGAGCCCTTATACTCTGATATCCCTGCTACTGTCTGCTATGTTGTTGGCACCCAAGCCAATCCCCACTGCTTGCTTTTCTGGTGAATCTAGTCAGCATATCTAGAGGTCTTAGTTTTAGAAGGGTCAACTGTTCCTCTTCTAGCAGCAATCTGTTGTCAATACTCCTTTAGATAAAATTAAGGTCTGCTGTTCATTTTCCCAGTTCTATGCTGGGTTACTATTTGGGAGTCCCTTTGGTCACCCTGGCCAACAACTCAAAAGGAGGTATCGCCTGTCTGGCATTGTCGCTTGTTATGTAGCCTTTACCTATGCATATGGACTCTTAAGAAATTATATTGACCCCTTTAATCTTTGGTTATACTTTCCTTTTGGATGTTTAAGGCCATACATTTGGCCCAGATAAACCAATTTATTTTTACTCTTAAGGTCGTTTGAGGATCTGTTCTTCAGCGGTCACACGGGCTTAGGAGGAGCCTCTGGCTCCTTTCTTTTACCAGTTCCACCTATGTGAAGATAAGTCAAAGGTCCTTCTTGACCATGGTTGGCTTTGCTTGGAATCATGGAGGAAGTGATTCCTCTGTGTTGATCCTCCTCTTTATAGACTGGACACTGGTTTAAGTCCATCTGGTGGGGTCTCCTCAGCCTCCTTGATCAAGAGGACAGGTGACCCACCAAAATTACAGGACATTTTGAGAGGTGCCCATAGTCCCCACAGCTAGTCATTTTAGGAGGGCAAGGAGCAAAAACTGTCCTTTATATCCCTCTGACCAAATTAGTATAGGCCTCAAAGTATGTCTATTAAACATCCAAGAAGGTTAGTTCTACCGGTATGGTACTTTTAATTACTGTGTGTCATGTAGATAAATCTTGGGCAAAGACCAATTGTTCTCAGATAAACCTTACCTAGACATATATTTCTTGATCCGCTATGTATAATTTGTCAGTAGGTTGTAGGAATAATATGGTTCCCTCCGATTTTCAAAACTAGCTAGGCATTATTTATCTCTCACATTGTCTCACCCCTCCACCATAGTTTTCCCCCTTAAGGTGCCCCCATTTCCCTCTTTTCTCCCTTAATAATACCGTTCTCCTGTGGTCCTACCTCTCTTGAGCTCCTTCTTTCCCTTTATCCACTAGGTTCCTTGTATACCCTTCCCTGCCCCCCTCCCTTAAACTAACCCAATTTTTATCCATATCCCCCTT
>NW_008356473.1:4588416-4590130 GCF_000622305.1 Nannospalax galili | reverse complement strand
TAAATGAACCACATTTTCATTATCCACTCATCAATTGAGGGACACTTAGGTTGCTTCCATCTTTTAGCTATTGTTAAAAGAGCAGCAACAAACATGGATGTACAAGTGTCTCTGAAACAGGACGAGTTCTTCGGGTATATGCCAAGGAATGGTATAACTGGGTTAAATGGTAGGTTCATTTGTAGTTTTTTAAGAGTTCTCCACACTGCTTTCCATAGGGGTTGAACCAGTTTACAGTTCCACCAGCAGTGGATGAGTGTTCCCCTTTCCCCACATCCTTTCCAAGATTTGGTATAATTTGTTCTCTTGATCTTAGCCAGTCTGACTGGGGTAAGATGAAATCTTAAAGCAGTTTTAATTTGCATTTCCTGAATTACTAGTGATGTTGAACACCTTTTAAGATGTTTCTTACCCATCTTTACTTCTTTTGAGAACTCTCCTCTTCATCTCCTTAGCGTATCTTTTAAATGGGTTGCTTTTAGTCTTGATTCTCTGTTTTTTGAGTTCGTTATATATTCTGAATATTAAACCTCTGTCTGATGTGTCATTGGTAAAGATTTTCTCCCATTCTGTGGGCTTTCTGATTGCTTCCTTGGTTGCCTCCTTTGATGTACAGAAGCTGTTTAGTTTAATGAGGTCCCATTTGTTAATTCTTGCCCTTGTTTCCTGAGCGATTGATAAAGTTTAGAAAATCCTTTCCTACACCTATATCTTGTAGGTTTTTCCCAAGGTTTTCTTCTAACAGTTTCAGAGTTTCAGGCTTTACATTGAGGCCTTTGATCCATTTGGAACTGACTTTCGTGCAAGGTGAAAGATAGGAATTTTAGTTTCATTCTTCTACTCTTCTGCAGGTGGAGATCCAGTTTTGCCAGCACCATTTGCTGAACATGCTGTCTTTCCTCCAGTGAACATTCTTGGCTCCTTTGTCAAATATCAGGTAGCTAAAGTCATATTTACTCACATTTGGGTCTTTAATTTTTGTTCCATTGATCTATGGGTCTATTTTTGTGCCAGTACCATGTTGTTTTTATGACTATAGCTCTGTAATACAGATGAAAATCTGGTATAGTAATCTACCCGGCATTGCTCTTAGTGCTTAGGTTGTTTCGGCTATCTGAGGTCTTTTGTGCTTCCATATGAATCTTAGGACTGTTTTTTCGAATTCTGTGAAAAATGTCATGGGGATTTTGATTGGCATTGCATTGAATCTATATATGACTCTTGGTAGGATGGTCATTTTCACAATATTAATTCTTCCAATCCATGAGCATGGGAGGTCCTTCCATCGTCTGATGTCTTCCTCAATCTCTTTCTTTAAAGATTTAAAATTTTCATTGTAGAGGTCTTTAATGTCTTTGGTCAGGTTTATTGCAAGATATTTTAATTTTTTTTCAGCTACTGTGAAAGGGAGTGTTTCCATGTGTTCCTTCTCTGATTGCTTGTTATTGGTATATAGAAAAGCTACAGGCTTTTGTAGGTTAATTTTTGTAACCTGCCACTTTCTGAACATGTTAATAATTTCTAGGAGTTTTCTGGTGGAATCTTTGGTGTCTCTCAGATATAATATCAAATCATCTGCAAAAAGGGATAATTTGATCTCTTCTTTTCCAATTATTACTCCTTTAATTTCCTTCTCTTGTCTTATTTCTCTAGTTAGAGTTTCAAGCACTATATTGAAAAGGAATGGAGTAAGTAGACAGCCTTGTCTGGTTCA
>NW_008356473.1:4583489-4588379 GCF_000622305.1 Nannospalax galili | reverse complement strand
ATGTTGAATTTTGTCAAAGGCCTTCTCTGCATCTATTGAGATGATCATATGATTGTTGTGTTTGAGCCCATTTATATGATTTATGATGTTTATTGACTTATGTATATAGAACCATCCCTGCATCTCTGGGATAAAGCTGACTTGATCATGGTGGATGATCTTTTTGATGTGTGTCTGTATGCAGTTTGCAAGTATTTTATTGAGAATTTTTGCATCTATGTTCATTAAGGATATGGGTCTATAGTTTTCTTTTTTGGTTGTATCTTTACCAGGCTTTGGTATGAGAGTGATGCTGGCTTCATAGAAGGAATTTGGAAGTTTTCCCTCCATTTCTATTTTTTTGAATAAATTACATAGTATTGGATGTAGATCTTCTTTAAATGTCTGATAGAATTCTGTTGTAAATCCATCTGGTCCTGGGCTTTTTATAGTCGGGAGGTTTTGTATTACTGTTTCAATTTCTTTTAGTAATATGGGTCTGTTTAAGCTGTTAATCTCTTCTTGGTTTAGTTTTGGTGGTTCCCATGCCTTTAGATTTCTGTCCATTTCTTTTAGGTTTTCAAATTTAGTAGCATATAGGTTTTTAAAGTATTCCCTTATAATGTCCTGTATCTTTCCATTGTCTGTTGTGATATTTCCCCTTTCATCTCTGATGTTGTTGATTTAGAGGTGCTCTTTTGTTCTTTTGGTTAACTAGGCTAGCCGTCTGTCAATCTTGTTTATCTTTTCAAAGAACCAGCTCTTGGAATTGTTGATTCTTTGTATTGTTTTCTTTGTTTCAATTTCATTGATTTCTGCCCTGATTTTTGTTATTTCTTCTTGTTTGCTCGGTTTGGGTTTCTTTTGCTGTTGCTTTTCAATTGTGTTGAGTTGCAGTGTTAAGTCATTTATTTGTGTTCTTTCCGATTTTTTGATGTAGGCACTTAGAGCTATAAACTTCCCTCTAAAGACTGCTTTCAGTGTGTCCCAGAGGTTTTCTTGTGTTGTATTGTCCTTTTCATTTAGTTCCAGGAATAATTTTATCTCTTTCTTAATTTCTCTTTTGACCCATTCATCATTCAGGAGTGTTTTGTTTAATCTCCATGTGTTCAAGTGGTGATTAAGGCTTCTTCAGGTGTTGATTGTAAGCTTTATTGCATTGTAGTCTGATAGAATGCATGGAATTATTTCAATCTTTTTGTATTTGTTGAGGTTTGTTTTGTGCCCCCGTATATGGTCAACTTTGGAGAAGGTTCCTTGGGGTGCTGAGAAGAAAGTATGTCCTTTGGTGCTTGGGTGGAATACTCGGTAGATGTCTGTTAAGTCCATTTGATATGTGGTATTGTTTAATTCAGATGTGTCTCTGTTAAATCTCTCCCCTATTGACCTATCTAATGGAGACAGTGGGGTATTGAAGTCCCCTACTATTAATGAGTTGGGGTTAATCTGGGTCTTAAAGTCCTGTAGTATTGTTTTTATAAAGTTGGGTGCACCAGAGTTTGGTGAATATATGTTCCTGATTGTAATATCTTCTTGATTTATTGTTCCTTTGATCAGAATGAAGTGGGCCTCTTTATCTCTTCTAATTAGTTTTAGTTTGAAGTCTATTTTGTCATATATTCTAATTGCTACAACTGCTTTTTTCTTAGTACCTTTGCTTGGTATATTTTTTCCATCCTTTCACTTTAAGATAGTGTCTGTCCTTGAAAGTGAGATAGGTTTCTTGCAGACAACAAAAAGATGGTTTTGTTTCTTAACCTGTTCACCTAGACTGTGTCTTTTGACTGGGGAGTTCAGTCTGTTAGTATTTAAAGCTATTAATGAAAGATGAGTATTGAATCCTGTTATTTTTATTTTTATTTACATTCATGATGTAGCTGTGCATTTCCACAGTTATACCTTCATTGAATTTCTTTCTGCAACCCCTTGGGTATAGTCGTTCCTTTCTTCTGCTCTTTGTATTGCTTCCAGAACTCTCTGAAGGGCTGGTTTTGTGGACATGAATTCCTTCAGTCTATTTATGTCATGGAAGATTTTTCTTTCCCCTTCAACTATAATGGACATTTTAGCTGGGTATAGTAGTCTGGGTTGGGATCTGTGGTCATTTAAAACTGGAATACTTTGGTCCAGGCTATTCTAGCTTTCACAGTTTGCAGTGAAATGTTGGCTGTAATCCTAATGGGTTTTCCTTTATATGTGACTTGTTGTTTCTCTTTTGCAGCTTTCAGTATTGTCTCTTTGTTTAGTGTTTTTTACTATGATATGCCATGGAGAGTTTCTTTTCTGGTCCTGTTGTTTGGTGTTCTATATGTCAAATGATGGACCCAAGTCCCTCCAAAATGATAGATTTAAACTAAAATCCCCCAGGCCTGAGAAAAACTGTACAAGGAAGTAAAAATAAAAAAATAATTCTGAATGCTAAGAACAAGCTGAGCTGACCTTTTTCATGCTCCATTCATCCTATTGGTGAGGCTTTCTCCTGTTGTTTCTAATTGGCTTACAGTGTTTCACTTCCTTCTTCATTTCAGCCTCAGTATTCTTCAATGTTTCTGACTCTTTTCTGAATTCATTCAGAAGTTTATCCCTATCTTCCTTCAGTTCTTTGATTTCTTTGTGTGTTCTTTAAATTCACTGAGTTCTTTTATCGTGTTTATAATTGTTCTCTTGAGTTCTATGTCCTACATTATCTCTAGAGGGTTCTCATTGTACTCCTCTAGAGGACTATTGGTATTTGGTGAGGATATGTTATTTTGGTTTTTCATGTTATTATTTTTTCTCTGTGATTTTGACATGTGAATTTCTTTTGTAGTTTCTGATTCTTGTGTGAGACTCAAGTCTTCAAACTTAGGTCTGCTTCTTTTTTGAACTTTATGTGTCTTTGTGGTTTACTTTTTGGACATGAAAGTCTGGTTTCTCTAAGCTTCCAGTTCTCTCTTTTGATTTTATATTGGAGTGGCCAGATGACTTTTGTCTTCAGGAGTTCCCACAGAGGCCGAAGTCAGATGAGGATCAGATGCTCTCAGGCTTTCTCCTAAGGTCTGGATCCCTCCAGGACAGATTTTAGCCTCAGGAATTTGGGGGTTGGACTGGCCTGGGAGCCGGAACACAGAAAAATGCTGGTCTTCGGCAGCTGGTGGCCGTGCCACCCAGAGATGCAAAGGGAGATGGGGGTGGGAAGAGGCCCCAAAGGCTCCTTGGGACAGCACTGAGGAACTGGGTTGGTCTGGATGCAAAGAACCAGGAAGAGAAAGGTCAGCCCTGGTGTCCAGGAAAGAGGCTGTGGGGTTGTGTAAACCCAGGGAGGCAGAGGGAGGTGAGGGCGGGGCCGGGCCCAGAGACCCCCCTGGGGACCCAAGAAAGAACTGAGTTGCTCTGTATGCACAGGATCAGGAAGAAGCAGTGGTGGTTCCCCAGGTGTCTGGGGCACCAAGACAAGGAATGGGACAGGACCCAGGCTAGAAGGAGAGACCCGCGGGGGAGATGGGAGGGTGAGTTAGGCTGTGCGAGTCAAGGCGTGGAGGCCCCAATCTATTTACCCTAGAGAGAGGCCTGTGGGTCCTGCAGGCCCAGGGAAGCAGTGGTGCTTAAAATTTATATAACTAGAAGAAGAGATGAAATGACACAAATATGTAGACATAAATGGAATTATTTTCAATGATTCTAGTGCTCTGTGTTAATGGCAGAACACTAGCTTTAAGTAGGATAAGAAAACAATGAAAAACCCTAAAGTAGCCTCTAAAAAAGAATACAAAAGAGTACAGTTAAAAAGCGATTAAAGGAATTCAAATAACATACTGGAAAGAATAAAATTTACCCAAATAAGGCAAGAAAAGTAAAGGAAAAAACCGATTAACAGATGGTGATAACACAAAAAATAATCTCAAAATTAAAGACATACGCATAAATAATTTAAAATTTCCTTAACTATAAATGGACAAAACATTTCAACTTAAAAGCAGAGGTTACCTCTATGGATTAACAAAGCAAAACATGAAGACACACAATTTATAAACAATAAGCTATCAATATGAAGACTCAAAGTGGTTTAAAGTAAAAACATAGAAACAACACATATGAAAATATTAATAGTAACAGGTAGTGGAAACTAAATTCCTGTCTTCAGTCTCACTTCTGAGAGGATCTTACCTAAAGTAAGCTTCAACTTACAGCATCTGAGTCACTAAAAATATTCTGACCTCATTGTTGCATCTGATATTCATTTGATGACAAGCAATTTACTACACATCCTTATCAAGATTACACATGTAGGATCTCTCTTTATGTAAGCTTGGAGCACTTTCCAAAATATTCAGCATCCTTGGACTAGTCCTTACTGTGGTGATATTACTAGATGTTCTTCTTATACCACACACCATTCCATAGCATATCAGTATGGCTGGAGAACACTGGCCCAGAGCTGAGCCTTCTTCCAACTCTCATGAATTCCCAGACTTTCTAATCCTTTCAGCATTTGACTCTGCTATCTAATAAGGATGCTTTGAGCAGGAGGGACTGGCATCTTGCCCAGGTATATGTTTCTAGTTGTAAATGAACTGGGGCTTTGGGATTCTATCAGAGAAAATCCCTGAGTTCTTTGCTGACATAACTGTATAAAAATCTCTCCCAGTTTCTCATGGAGAAAGTCTCTACTGGCAAATTATGTGTGAAACATGGACATATGACATGTTCAAGATGTCTTTCCATGGAGAAATGTGGATATATGCTACCCTGTTTTATTTTTCTACTTTGGAATAGGACACAGTCATACAGTTAAGCTATCCAGAATGGGAAAAAAGACAATCATTTATATTCACCTACAAATTCAACATTTCCATTGTTTCTTATTCTTTCTCCATTGTCATCTGTCATTTTCAGTTTCTTTATTTTTTGTATTTGTTATTATGTAGGTCT
>NW_008356473.1:4580700-4582130 GCF_000622305.1 Nannospalax galili | reverse complement strand
AAAAAGACAATCATTTATATTCACCTACAAATTCAACATTTCCATTGTTTCTTATTCTTTCTCCATTGTCATCTGTCATTTTCAGTTTCTTTATTTTTAGTATTTGTTATTAGGTAGGTCTATTGATGAAAAATCATCTTATGTATCTGAAAATTATTATATTTTACTTCCATTTTATTAGATGATGCTGGCTGTCCATTAGAAAATTGTATTGAGTCATAGATGGATTCATTTTCCAATATTCCTAACAGATGTCCATGAGGACAGGACCCATAATTTCTTCCATAGCAACTGTATGGCACAGGGGTTCATAGCCTAAGTTCCGAAGTCACCTGCCTGAATCTGGATCTCTAGTTCTACCACCAACTACCTTAAGCCACTGGTAGGTGGCTTAAGCACTAATTGCTTCAGTTTTCTCATATATAAGATGAGGAAAATAAAAGCCACTTCAAAGAGTTATTGCAAAACACGTGAGTTGCTAAATGTAATGGTCTTAGAACAGTTTCTGGCACATAGGAATCACTATGTGTTTGCTTTGATGATGATGGTAATGATGATGATGATGATTTTTTTCTGTGCTGCTGGAAACTAGTAGAATGTTTATATTTTACTGAGCCCTTAGTATGTGTGGAGTAAGTGAATTCTTTCCAGAATATTTTAAGATTCATTGGATGTAAGGGTCATAATCACCAAGAAATTCCCAAATTACTCATTTTGTTACTTGGCTGTCTAGATGCCCATTCCCTGCCCACAGAACAGTTTGATGTCCTTTCAGTTCCTGACACTGGCCAAACTGGTTTATTCTGTCCTTCCTGTGGACTTTTCTCTTAATTCTATTTCAGGTTTTGGCTTTACTGTTCTTTCCCTTCTCCATTAACTTTGCAAATTCATAAGCATTCATGGAGCGGGGATATAGCTCAGTGGGTAGAATGTTGGCCCAGAATGGTCAAGGCCCTGGGTTCAACCTCTCATACTGCATAAACCAGCGATGGTGGCACATGACTTTAATCCCAGAGATACAGGCAGGAGGATCAGAAGTTCGTCACCCTCAGCTAATTGGGAATTTGAGATCAGCCAAACGGGAATAAAGAAATAAAGAAATCCACATAAGCACACAGATGCCCTCTCCTCCATAAATAGTCCCCAAATCTCAAAGTAAAATGACATTTCTTCAGTCTAATTCTTGGGGTTTGTGTGGCTCTTTTCCTAAGTGTTCTCTATTTTTTTTTTTAATTAAAAGAAGCATTTCATTACAACAGCATTAACCTATTCAATAACATTTTTCTGAGCTAGGGTACATCTCTTTCAAAATTGGCTGTACATTTCTAGGTTTACAGATGAATTATTACCCTTATATAATCTTTTACTCATTATAAACTCTATAAGACATAAAATTAAATGAGGTTCCAACGTTTAAAAAAGATCTCCAC
>NW_008356473.1:4565753-4575049 GCF_000622305.1 Nannospalax galili | reverse complement strand
GTTGGTCTGGGTGAGAAGGATCAGGAAGCAGTATTGGTTCCCCAGGTGTCTGGGGCCCCAAGACTAGGAATGGCACAGGGCCCAAGCTAGGAGTAGAGAACAGCGCGGGAGATGGAAGGGTGAGCGCAGCTGGCGGAGTCAAGGCGAGGAAGGCTGCACGGTAGACTTACCCCCAGAGAGGCCTGAGGGCGGGAGAGTGGGCCAGGAGAGTTCAGTGTTCTCTATTTTTATGTCAGATTATGCCTTTTTAGATATGAGGCAATCACTTACATATTTCCACATAGGTAGAATGTTCAAGAAGCCTAGAATCAACCATCATTGGCCTGAACTCCAAATTTCCCTGGATGCTAGCCTATCCTTGTCTCATGTCTGAGGGTAGATGTTTGGATTTCTACTTTTTAGTCTAGACCTGACTCCCCTGGTTAGCAATCAGTGTTCAGTACCTAAATTTCACATGGTCTCCCATTTATAGTTCAACCTTGGCTATATGTTATGCTCAACATTATGCACCACACACTAGTGAACACCTGTTGGCCAGACTTGAGTCCTTGAAGCAGGCATATGCTAGCAAGTTACCTTTCCAGAAAGCTTGAGCATTACCCTTCTAAAAGGGAAGTGCGGATGTGTTGTGTATCCCTAAGTGGGCACCAAAGGCCTCTTTGTTTTTTCTGTTTCCTCACTCATGAGTCTATGTACCTTAAAGTCCAGCCACTCTGAGCTCCTTATAGTTCCCTCAACAGTCTTCAAAAAGGTAAACAGGAGGTTGGAGGTTGCCTTACTTCTTTACAGAGGCTATATCATCTACTGACAATACCTTTGATCTCATAACTTTAAAAAACCTCACCAGCCATCCAAACTTCAATAACAAAGGACGCATTCACACATCTGCAGGCTCAGTGATAGCCAGTGCTTCCATGGCAAATGCTCATTTGCTAGCAGCTTTGCCAGCCAAAACCCTGTGCAAAGGGTGGCAGAAGATTTAGCTTTTCAGGTCTTCATAAAGCAAGAATTCTCAGGCATGCTGAAAGAGCAGAGCAGAGACCCTTATTTTCAGCTTTTGTTCCCAAGAAGTGGGGTTTCTTCTTATAGATCATTGGGTTTCTATGGATATGGACTGCTTGGGTATTCTAGATCTGCACGTGCATGGCTGTTGGTCAAAATACACACATATGTTGCCATGTCCAGAATCTAAGGGTGGCCTCACATGAAGAATGTATTTTCCACTGAAAAGCTATTCCTCCAAAAGTTTCAGGAATCAGAGGAGAGTGATTGTCCACAAGTCATCATATAGATGGCCCCTGAGCAATACTTTTCTCTATTAAGGGAAGCTTTGAGTTGCTACACTCCATCATAAGCCTGTATAAAAATCTCCTTTCTTCAAATGTGCTCTGTTGCCAGGCACTATGTCTGACAGGTCCTCACTTTTTCAAGCAAGGTGTTCAATAATTTCTCTACTCCTGACCTTAGCTTCAGTCAGTATAAATGAGTGAAGGTTTTAAAAAGGCATCAAGGAATTATGGCTATTCTCCTCCCTCACTGCATCCTCATATCTGGTTTCCGTCATGATAATAAATAAGGCTCCTGGTGGCTGAGCACATCTGGTGCCTGACCAGTTAAAATAAAATTCTGTTTCTTGGTAGTCTCATACTTTAGAGTAGAGGATATGTATCAGTGGGTTAATCCAGTCATTGTGAGTTCAGATTTGATTCTATTTGACTTACGGTGGAAGGAAAATGACAAAGACAGCTGTCCAAAGGATGCCAGGACTTTTCTGTGGCAAGACATAGAAAGTGGGCACAGGCAATGGAATTTCTGCTATATTTTTGAGCTAATTTGGTCACCTCACTTAGCTGGTGACCCCCCTCAGTCATCACTGCAGGAGGGAAGGTGCTTTGAGCCACGGCCATCCCTTTCTCTCTTATGAGATGCCTGTCCTAGTTTTGTTCCTGCTGCTGTGATAAAAAATACCAACAAAAAGCAACTTACAGGAGAAAGGCTTTATCTAGCTAATAATTCCAGGTAGTAGTCCACCACTGAGGGAAAGTCAAGGCAGAAACTAAGCAACTGATCACATCACATTCACAGTCCAGACAGAGAGGAATGGTGCATGCAGGCCCATTGCCTTGCTTACTGACTTGCTCTCAGCTAGTTTTCTCTTATTTTGTGTCATTCAAATGCCTAGTGAATGGTGCTGCCCTCAATGTGGATCTTCCTACACTGATTAACAATCAATGTAGGAACTTGCTCATATTGAATGTACAGCAATGGTGACAGCATGGTCATGACGCATGCAAATTCACACCAGACAAAAACCCAGCACAGAAGTGGAGAAATAGGCAGCAAGCCCCAACCTTAGCCAAGGAACTATTGGTAACTGATTACTGCTGGGTGAGGGACAGTAAGTCTTCTTTAAGGCAGTGATATTAGACAGGCTGACCAGGCTCCCATAGGTCAACTTACACTGAGGAAAATTTGGGGACACAAACTTGACTTGATAGGCCTTAACATATATGACAGAATGCATAAAAATTCAGCAAGGAGGAACTATGAGTGATGCAGACAGGGAAGAGGGTCTAAATATGATCAAGATGTATAAAATACACAAAAATTCAATAAAAGTTTTTAGTAAAAGATAATCCCCCATAGAAATGCCACGGGACAACCTGATCTAGATAATTCCTCATTAAGACTCTCTTTCTAGGTGAATCTAGGCTGTGTCAAGTTGTCAGTTAGAAGTAACTAGCACAATGTCTTTGGTTCATCAGTTACTACAGACTGGTATCTTTCCATGTTGGCACCTTTGAACCTGCAGGCTGGAGTTACCACTTAGATCCAGTGTCATGAGGAGTTGAAATCATTCCAGAGCCATCTCACACCACTGCCAGATCTGAGCTATCTCCTAGCAGTAACAACTTTTCCTTATGAGTAGAGGAGAGCTCAAGAGGAACCTTCTAAACACTGACTGCACAAGTACTAGAGTGGACATTTAACCGATGCAATTTCCTTTGACCTTCACAGTTTCCAAGGGAGGTGAATGATATAACTTCTGATTAGAGAAGCAACATCAGAGAATTAGGTTCAAACCCAGGACTGTTGACGTCAAACAATATGCTTTTTCATGTGATTTTTCCATAATACTGTTTATACTGTTTGTGTCTTAGAGAATTTGGAGACCTACTCGAAGTCTTCTGGGGGCAGTCTTTAGGGAATGAGGAATCAGGATTTACAGTTGTCAAATATCTGGGTGGGAGGTGGCATTATTTGTGTGATAGTAATGTAAGAAGAGAAAAATATTGGGTACATTTTAATGTCTCCATCTCTGAAGTCTATCACCTATATCACCAAAACAACATGTGGCCTGTATGTAAAGGACACATTGAGTCATTATAAGACATTAGATCTGTTGACCTAAGAAAAGGCTATAGAGAGGAAAGTGGGGTGAGGAGCCAACCACCATTTCTGTGTCTCCAGAGAAAGATTTTCATGTAAGTTCTCTGCATTCCTCTGTTGCTTTCTCTTATTTATTCCTCATCATGTTCTTTTTTTCCTTTTCACACTAAACTTTCCTTTAATTCATTAAGTCATTATAAGACATTAGATCTGTTGACCTAAGAAAAGGCTATAGAGAGGAAAGTGGGGTGAGGAGCCAACCACCATTTCTGTGTCTCCAGAGAAAGATTTTCATGTAAGTTCTCTGCATTCCTCTGTTGCTTTCTCTTATTTATTCCTCATCATGTTCTTTTTTTCCTTTTCACACTAAACTTTCCTTTAATTCATTAAGCAACATTTTTTTTTTTTTTTTTTTTTTTTTTTTTTTTTTTTTTTTTTTTATTGAGACAGGGACTCACTCTGTAACCCAGGCAGGCCTGGAATTCTCACTATGTAATCCAAGCTAGCCTCATACTCATGGTAATCCTACCTTATCCTGAAATTACAGGCGAGAGCCACCACCCAAGCTTTCAATAAGGAATGAATTTTTATTAATCCCTTGTACATATATGTTTATATATAAATGTCTTATTTAAATGGATAAATTATCTCACTGCTGTCACACAGGAACTACTAGTCTGAATTGGATAATAAATATGTGCAAATATAAAAATATAACATAAGATGAAAAGTTTTAACTGACTTAAGAGAAGTTTGAAAAAATATATTGTGGGGATAAAATGTAGGTCCATTTGCTTTTAACTAGAAGAAGGCCCTTAAAGGGTGGAGGAAATGGATGAATGGATGAAACATCGACATATAAAAAGCCAAGAGGAAAGAACCAAGCAGAGTAATCTACAATAGACAAAATATTACCTCCACCCAAAGATGTCTTCATCTTACCTTAGAATCTGTGACTATCTTAGGTTATATAGTAAAGGAGACTTAGGGTTAAGGGGGGGATGGAGATTGCTAATGAGCTAATATTAAAGTAAGGAGATGACCCTAAAACATCTGAATGGTTCCAAAAGGAGCCCTTAAAGATGGCAGAAGGAGATGGAAAGTAGGAGGAGGCAGTGAGATGCAGAAGCCAAGCAGAGAGGTGCCATGTTCCTGGCTTCCAGGATGATGGGTGGTGGCCATAGGCAAAGGAATGAGAGTGGCTTCCAGAAACCATAAAAGACAAGGAAATAGATTCTCTCCAAGGGCCTCCTGAGAAGAACATAGTCTTGCTGACACCTTGACCAGGGCTGTGTGGGAGCTGTGTCAGACTTCTGACCTCTAAAACTGCAAAATAAGTGTGTGTTGTTTTAAGCCATTAAGTCAGTGGTAAACTGTCCCAGCAGCACATAAAGATGTATACAGAAGAAACCACATGGGGATAGGTTACAAATTGCTCTTGCTTTTTAGAGCACACAGTATATAAAAGAAGAAAAGCCTGAGATGAAGCCCGGGAGGCAGGCAGGAGTCTGTCTGTGAGGGGCAACGGGGAGCTTTGCACTCAGGACTCACTGCTGCAGTTCTTCACGAGAGTGAGACAGAAAGAAGTCACAGACCCTGGTTAGGAAACTGCTGGAACAGTTTCAACAAGAAGCGATGAAGCATCAGGGTGGTCAGGGTAGTGGGAGAAGAAAAAGCCAGTCATGAGCTCATTTATCCATTCACTTTATACAATATTGTCAAGAGCCTGCTCTGCTTCTAGGCACTGTTGTTGAGAATATGGAAAAACATTTGGCTAATAATCAAACATTCCTCATGGCTCATAGTCTAATAGGCATTCAGGTACAATAATCCAACTAAGTATAAATTGTATTAGAAAGGCATAAGATATCTGAAGAAAACAAGGGTGAGGAAAAAGACCAAGAGAGTAGCAGGTATGGTAGGGAGTGATGGGTGAGGCAGAGACTGACAGGTAGGATAGAGTGACAGGTGAGGGAGAGAGTGAAGGGTGAGGGAGAGGGGTGAGGTATTGAGTAGCAGGTAATGTAGATAGCAGGTGAGGTGGAGAGCAGTGGGTATGGATAGAGAACTATTTCAAAGTGACTTTGAGGGAAAGCCTATCTGAGAAGGTGGTATTTGATCACAGACTTAAGAGAAAAACCTATCTGATACCATGGAACCATGGAGTGGAGTCTCCTGTAACGATCAAAAGCCAAAGCATATCCACAGTGAAAGGAAGAGGCTTCCATGACTAAGGAAAATGAGTAAGGGTGCGAGGCATAGAGCTGAGGTCAGACACCCAAGCAGGTCCCTCCTTGGTCAGCCTAAAGGATCACTGGGGAGCTCAGGTTTTAGCTGAGTGAAATGAAGACATTCTGTGATTAGAATTTGTGGGGAAATGAGCCAGTAAATACTTCCGTTATTCAGGCTAACCTAAAACCTGCCATAAAGCACAACATCAAATGATGCAAACAGAGGACAGCGTGCCGCACCAATGAAGAGGAGACACATAGCCAAATGAACCAGTGAGGATCGGGCGGGCGGGGGTATAAAAGAAAGCCCTAAGGGCACAATAAACGAGCTTGCTGGCATCTTGCTGATGCCTAGTATCTCCTGAGAGCTGTGTCGTTGATCTCGTGCTTACTCTCCCCCTGCCCCTGCCCCCCCGCCCCCGGGGACAGAGGTCTAGAGCCACAACAGACAGCAACAAGAATTGACAGTTTTGGGAGAGAGTTCAAATGGAAAGCGTAGGGTCAGAGAACAGCTGTAGGTTGAATTCATCTAAGCCAATCAGGTTCTCACTATGTCCACCCAAAGGCACTCAGCAGCACATAGGAAAAGGAGTCATCTCAGTATCATCCAGCCTGAGCTGAACTAACATGGTGCTTTGCATGAAAACATTTCCATCTTGTTTTCCATGACCTCTTCATGGGTCAAAGAACCAGATTGACTAATACAACAGACAGAAAATTTGGGTCCTCTGTCTCCTGTATAGAAACAGAGAATCTTGTCCAACTTACAGCAAGTGATGAAGGGCACCACGCCCTTAACCTGTCTAGGTCTCAATTTTCAAATTTAGGAAAAGAGGATGATTTGGTTTCTAAGTGATGAGATGGTCTCCCCAGTCTGTTCCTGTAGGAACTACAGTTCTATCCTTGAGATCAAGGCCTCAAATTTTTTCTGTATACAACCTAGAAAAAGAAGAGGAAACCTGTGGAATTCTATGTGTCCTGGTGTTTCGATTTTATAGAGCAGGAAAAACACTACGTTATACATAGTACAAACCTGTGTTTTATCAAAATTCTGTCCTTACTGGTCTGGTCACATGAACTCCTTAAACTCATCCTATAGAATAAGATATAAATATATAAATGTATAATAATAACCAAGTGTGTTGGAGCCACTTATTTTGCCTCTCTGAGGTTCAGATTATCACCTGTAAATTGAGGTATTCATGCCTATTTCATAGTGTTATGATGGACACAGAGAATGCATGGGATAAATGATCACAAGTTCCTTAACCATTTAAGACTGTTCAGATAGAAATGCCATTATGATTACTCTAGAAACAAAGTCAGAAGTGAGAACCCCACCAGAAGTTGCAAATGTCAGTGATCCCAGACATTAAAGGCACTAGCTCAGGGAAAGGAGACAGGCTAAGTCAAACCCAAGTTCCCGACAGCTGCTTCTGACAAGTCAGAAAGTCACTGGTGAAAATTTTCTGGTTGACCCGAGAATGCAGAGGCAGTGCTTTCTTGTTCTGTCACCCCTGGTATCTAACCAGCCACCTTACTACCTGCCAGGAGGCCCCTTCACACCGGTTGAGAAGCACAGCCTTGTAGGAGATTTGAGCATTATTCAAGATAACACTGATTTGATCTAGAAAGAATGTTTACCTGAGCTATCTCAGATGAGAGGTGTGTAAAGGGCCAGCAGGATTTGTTCTTTGTCCTTTACCTTCTCTGGGTATCACGGCAGGGCGGTATCCTATAGGGACTTATTCTGAAAACTGTTTCCCCAGCACTGTGCGAGCTGACTACCAACAGGGCTTAGTCAATGAGAAATGAATTAAAAAGCCAAAGAAATACAATAAAAGAAAGTGTAAGTACAAAAATGCATAAAAAGAAATACCTAGACTAGGGCATTTCTCCCCATTTCTCTCTCTCTCTGCTTGGGGAGGAACCTCTGGAAGGGGTGGTGTCCTTACCATGACTCTGGAGCCTACCTAATCACCACAGCTCCTGAACTGGAGCCTACTGGAGCCTACCTAATCACCACAGCTCCTGAACTCTGGAGCCTACCTAATCACCACAGCTCCTGAACTCTGGAGCCTACCTAATCACCACAGCTCCTGAACTCTGGAGCCTACCTAATCACCACAGCTCCTGAACTCTGGAGCCTACCTAATCACCACAGCTCCTGAACTCTGGAGCCTACCTAATCACCACAGCTCCTGAACTCTGGAGCCTACCTAATCACCACAGCTCCTGAACTCTGGCAGCACTGCGTTCACCTTTTGTTCCTCCAGCATCCATCAGACTGTCGTTATTAACCTTAGGTTGTATTGCTGCCCCTAGCTTTACTTTGCAGCTTTTCTTCTATGTATGTAATCAGTTCTCTATATTAATTTGCTTCTTCTTTAAATGCTTAACTTCCTGTATCCTGGCTGACAGTGTTCACATCAATCCTGAGCCATAACTGGGCAAATCTGGATAAGCTGGGAGTGGTACCTCAAGGAAAGAGAGTCTTGGAGGATGCTTCACACCAGGGTCTCCTTTAGTCGAAATGGTCTTAAAATTCACTTTTGTCAGGGGCCCAGAGCCAATTAATCTCTGAGATTTTAACTGTGTGCTTCTAACTTGGCAATATTTTGAAGGCTTAACACCAATTTTATTATATCTGTGTGTGTGTGTGCGCACGCGCGCACATATGCATGTGTGTATATGTGCTTATGGAGGCCAGAGGTCAATCTCAGGTGTCATTCTTAGACACCATTCAATACATTTTTGGGACAGGGTCTCTCAGTGACCTTCAGCCTACCAAGTAGGTTAGGCTAGTTGGCCAGTGAGCCCCAGAGATCCACCTGTCCCCATCTCCCTAGAGCTGAATTTGAAATGTATGCCACCACACCTAGCTTTCCATGTGGGTTCTGGGGACTGAACTTAGGGCTCCATGCTTATACAACAAGCATTTTCTACTGAGCCATCTCCCCAGCAACCCCCTTCCCCACTTCTGATGTGAAATATATCTGACATGGACCACAACAGTTCTGCCAACAAGATCTGCATAGCCTCTCTCTCCAGAAGACCCACACAGAAGCCCAGTCCCACCAGAGAGCAGGATGGGATGATCAAGAGAAGAATAGCTTCTATGTTGAGATGCTGAACAGCGTTAGGCTCTGAGAAGCCATGGTGTGCACATTACAGATGTTATTGCCAACTTGCCAATCGCCGTTGATGGGGAAACATTCCAACAAGTAGACAGCTTCTGCCCTCATGAAATGCGGACTGTTTCTTTTAATCCAGTGGCATTCCCTGAGAGCTCATACTGTGCTGCTCATACTGTGTGACTCCTTTATGCTGTTTCTATGGAGGACCATCTCCTGCTTCAATAATAAATCATTGTTTTGTATATCAATCACCTGAGGAAAGGAACTGGACACAGCCTTAAGTGAGGCAAGGTCCTACAAGTAGTCTTCCTCAGACCTCCTGAGGGAGAAGGTGCTCCTGAAGGAAGTTACCATAGTAATGAGTCTGCAGAGGCATAGCTGTGGTTGAGAGTCAGGCCATACATGGAATGGGGCAACTTTATCCGAGTTTGGTACTGAGAGAGTGAGATCATTTCCTCTGTAAGAATTCAAAGAAACCATCAGCAATCAGAGATAGGATGGTCCATAGTAACCACAGGTCAGGATATCATTGCAGAAA